>NC_142069.1:155250-310500 GCF_059756535.1 Pantherophis guttatus | reverse complement strand
AGGGCTTCCAATGGCTACACAAAACGGCTGGGAAGAATGATAAAAGCCGGAGTCTACAGTCCCAAAGGTGCTTCTTTCAAGAGGCAACTGGACTTTCTTTTCTCTTTGAAGACGTTTTGCTCCTCATCCAAGGAGATTCTTCAGCTCTGTCAGAGCTGAAGTTGTTTTTTTTTTTTGATGAGAAGCAAAAAGTTTTCAAAAAAACAAAAACAACCCACCCACCCCCCCAAGAAAGTCCAGTTGTCTCTTGAAAAAGCACCTTTAGGACAACTGTGACCTGAATGGCTGAGAACCTCCATAGACTGGAGTCTGCAGGTTTTCCCTGCCCTATTCTCACCCAGTTTCTGATTAACAGAATAAAGAAGCTGGAAGGGACCTTGGAGGTCTTCTAGTCCAGCCCCCTACTCAAGCAGGAGTCCCTACACTATTCTGGACAAGTGGCTGTCCAGTCCAGTCTCTTAACAAACCTCCAGGGTTGGAGCCCCCACAACTTCTGGAGGGGAGCCATTCCACTGGTTGATTGTTCTCACTGCCAGGAAATTTCTGCTTAGTTCCAGGTTGCTTCTCTCCTTGGTTAGTTTCCACCCGTTGCTTCTTCTCCTGCCCTCGGGTGCTTTGGAGAATAGGTTGAGCCCCTCTTCCTTGTGTTCTTCGTATGTTTTATCCTCCGGTCCCCTAATCACCTTTGTTGCTCTTCTACTCAGCTTGGTCTCGTCTGCAAATTTCAATTGGTTTCCTCCACTATGTTCCATTTTCCCCTCTCCTTGCAGTTATTTGCAACTGATCTTTTATCACCTTATTTTGGGGGAATTTCCACTGACTTTAGGGCATTTTTCAGGATGTGGTCAAAGTCACCCAGGCTTGCCTCCAGAATGGCCAAGGATGGCAATGGGCTGCTCAGCAGCCAGCCGGAGCCCAGGCACAGGGGAGAGGAGGCTCTGAGGAGGGCAAGGGGAAGGCCGTCCCTGGGGGAGACCAGGCCTTGGCCAAGGCAGCCTGGCTCTGCTTCCGCCCCGCTCTGGACCAGAGGAAAAACTGGAGCGAAAGAGGAAAGCGCTTGGTGCGGCAGAAACGCGGCACCCGCCCCTGCCACAGATTCACCCCCCCTGGAGAGAGCTGCCTTTTGCCTACGAGGCTCTTCAGCATCCTGCGAGCTGGCACCAGGCAGCACACGCCCCGCTCGCTCTGGCTGCTCCCTGCGAGGAAGTGCTGATGCGGCAGCAGGAAAGGAAACTGCTGGCCACAGGAAACCCCCCCCCCTGCCCCAGGGAGCACTGAGCAGCCCAGGAGGAGCACGCAGCTGGAGGGCAGCTCCATCCTCTGCAGCTCCATCTCGCCAATTCTGTGGTGGGGGCAAACTAATCCCCCCCAGCTCCAGCAGGAACGCTGCCCCCTGCCTCAAGATTTGGGGGTGGGCTCCCTGGGATGCAGAAGGCAGGAAGAGTGAGAAAAGGGTCCTGATGTCCCATCCCCCAAGCCTCCTTGCTTGTGGGGGTGGGGGTGGGCAAAATCTATGGATCAGCAGACTGAGCCAGGGGACGGGAACGGGCGAGGGGCACAGATATGGGCAGCCATGCCAGAAGAGAGGTGGGACGGGAAGCCCCCTGCCCCTTTTCTTCTACAGAGAACCAGGCTCCAAGCACACAGAGCAGCTCTGGGTGAAAAGAGGCCACATCCGCTCCACATACCCCCCCCCCCCCGTTTCTGAGTGGGGCTTGGGAGGGTCAGGAAGAGAAGGTACAGAAGAGCACAGAAAGTGAAGACAGGCCCAAGTGAGGGGCACAGGCGGCCGGCCCAAGCAGCCCAGGGCCAGGGCAGGGGGCGGCAGCCAAGGGGATCAGCCTTGGCAGGGAGCACGGAAGCCCCCCTTCCTCCCCCCCCCCCCCGGCAGACAGGCAGGCAGTAAGTGGGAGGTGGGGGAATTGCAGATCCAGGATCATAAAAAAGGGATTGTTTAAAAAGTCCTGCTCATTTGGTGCAACCATTTTTGGAACATCGTGCGCAGCTCAGTACTAGAAGGCGAAGGGGGGGGGGGGTTAAGAGGCAGCTGTGTAAATCTCCCCAGAATGAAGGAAAGCATGAGAGATCCCAGCCCTGCAGCAGAGCACTGGAGAGGAACCGAACGGACGGAAGGGGGTCTGGGGCAAACGGCAGGCAGCCGCATACCGAGCAGATGACAGCCCGTGAGGGGAGATGCTCCAGGGACCAAGGCTGCCATCCCAACAATGGAGGCGCCACAAGGGAGAGCCACGGCACACACCTGCACCGCAACCCGGGCTGGATCTGCAGGCTCGCCTTTGCCTGCTGCATGCCCCTCCCCTCCCCAGAAGGGGCTCGAGACAGGCCAGACAGCATCTTCCTCAGGCTGAGGCCCGTTTGCCCGGGAAGGAGGGCTCCTGCATGGTCAGATGGCGGGGGAGGGGCATGTTGGGCCACAGGAGGCTCTCTCACCCTCAGAGAGGCAGCAGCATCACCCACGGAAGCCGCTGGCTCTATTTATGAGCATCGAAGTCTAAAAATGGAACATCTTTGGGGCACAAAGAAAAGCAAAAGATGAGTTTAGATGGCCTCTCCAGAGGGAGGCTGCCCCATGGCCAAGAGGTCCAGAGGATGCCCACGTCCCTGCCTGGGGTTTGCGCCATGGCTTCCAGCCCCTGCTGGCTCGGCTGTCCTGCAGGGGAAGGGAAGGGACTACCTGCCAGGCCCAGCAAGGACAACCCACGTCACAGCCAGGAGCGCAAGGGAGGGCAAGGACAAGAGGAAGGGCATGGCATCAATCCAGGTGGATCATCCCAGGGCGGGCAGTATCCTTCCCCCCCCCCCAAGATGTCAGCTGGAGTGCATCCAGGCAAGGGCCACCCCGGGCAGGGGTTGGGTCAGGTGAAGCTGCTCTGGTCCTGGAGGGTCTACCTCCAACCAACTCGGCCTCCCTGCAGCTTGCACATCCGCCTGCCTTTTGTCCTGGCGTGGGGGGGGGGGGCACAGGGACTTCTCTCCGTCCCACTCTGCTCCCTTAAGTCCCCCAGCTCCCTCCTCCATGGGATGTGGCTGCTTCCGCTGCTGCTGCCCTGCCTGCCTGCAGGCGACTCTCGATTTATGATCACAATTGGCACTGGGATTCTGTGGTGGTCCTGAGTCACGTGACTGGACCTGGCTTTTTGACTGTTTTATGGCCATCGTTAAGTGAGTCCGTTCTCCTGAATGGGGGCTTTTTGCAGAAAACAAGCCAAGCAGTTGGGAATCGTAGTCACAAGAGACTGCAACCCATGGTGCACTCCGCTTGCCAAGTGCGGGGGACGGGGTGGATGGCGAGGAGATGACATTTCATAACAGCTGAAAGCGCTTTACAGGCCGTAAAACACTCCCTCCTAGGCCTGTGGTCATTAAAGAACAGGTCATAATTTGAGGACCAACGGTGTCCTCCTGTGAACCTTCTCCACTTTCTCCGAATTCCTAAACGTGCGAGGCCCAGGACTAGACATGGTGCTCCAAACACAGTCTGATCAAAGTCGAATGAAGCAGCACAACTGCTGGCCCCCCGTTTGGAAATTATAGAGCTTCAAATTGCATTGGCCTTTGTTGCAGCTGCATCACAGTGCTGACTCACGTTTTCCCATCTGCCTCACCCACATTGCCCCAAGATCTCCCCACAAGCCCCGTTACCAAGCCAGGCCCACTTTCTGGTTCTGCATGTTATCCTGGCTTCTGGACTCAGAGGGTAGCCCCCAACAAGCATTTCCCTCCCCCTCCCCCTCCATTCCCAGATGACCAAACAGCTGCCCTGAATGCCTGGGCAAAGGGAGGGAGACCCTGGGGCCAAACCCCTCTGGAGAACCCAAACACCAACTGCCTCCAGAGATAAGGAGAATCCAAGACCTCAGTGCCTTCCGCCGTGCCCTTAAAACCTTCCTTTTCCAGCAAGCCGGGCTGGCCTAATTTTTTAAGTGTTTTTTAAGTGTTTTGTCTATGGTTTTTAATTAACGGGGCCAAATTTATATATGTATATTTTAACTGTATTTTAATATTTGTATTCGATGTTTTTACTTGGCTGTTCACCGCCCTGAGTCCTCAGGGAGAAGGGCGGTATACAAATTCAAAATTAAATTAAATTAAATTAAATTAAACACAGGGCAGCAGCGGCAGCAGCACCATGAAGGAGCTTCCGGACACCACCCCATTCCCCTCCGACCCTCCTCTACCGGAGAGCTGCCCTTGATCCTCCCCCCACACTCCCCCAGAGATGATGGGAGGGCCGTGTAGAGGCGGGAAGGAAAGACAGGGCTCAGCCATCCCTTGGGACACCCTGAGCCATGCAGGATCGTTCCTGGCCTCTGTCCTCACCGGGCAAAACCTTCCCTCTGCCCTTCTCTTCAGAAGGCCCTCCAGGGCCTCAGCACCGAGGCACCCTAAAAGCCCTGGTTTAGACACAGCAGGGTGCCCTCCCCTCGCCCCCTCCCACCTTCCTCGCTCCTCCTCTTTGCTGCTCCAAGGACTTGGGTTGGGTTTGCCTCTGTGCAAAGCCACAATGGGGGGGGGGAGCTCTCCTGGCAAGGGCTACTCCAGAGGCCCCTCTGAAGCACAAGGGCCGGAGCCTGCTGGGAAGGGGGGGCTCCCGGATGTTGCCTGCAAATGTTATGCCCCCACCATAATGCAGGGGGAGGGGGCAGCCGGTTAATCTTCTCTTTCTCCCTTCACTTATGACTTGGGTGGGATCTTAGAGGGCATTGAGTCCAACCCCCTGCTCACTACCGATATCTAACAAACCTTCAAACTCCCAGCAGGGGGAGAAGATGGTTGCATTGCTCAACAATTCTTCTCCAAAGGAAATTCTTCTCCAAAGGAAATTCTTCCTAACGTCCCGCCTGAGCCGCGGCGGCACACTAGTTAGAACACAGTACTGCAGGCTACCTTGGCTGACTGCCGGCTGATGAAATTTGGCAGTTCGAATCTCACCAGGCTCAAGGTTGACTCAGCCTTCCATCCTTCTGAAGTGGGTAAAATGAGGACCCCGATTGTTGGGGGCAATGGGCTGACTCTGCAAACCGCTTAGAGAGGGCTATGAAGCACTGTGAAGTAGTATATAAGTCTAATGGCTATTGCTATTGCTGATCCTTTCTTTAATTTCAACCTGCTGGTCCTGTTCACCTGATGGAAGACCCTCCCGGGACTTCCGGTGGCATCGCAGGCGCTGACAGACGCTCCTTTCGGACCGTCAGCCCTGCAATTTCGCTAAAACTGCCAAGACAGCGCAAATCAGCTGTCTGATGGCTTGGAAACCTTCCCCTCGGGAGAAGAGAGGAAGGTGAGTAGCCGGACTAAGGTAGAGCTCCCCAAAAGCCCTAGGAGCAATTCTGGGGCTTGGAGGGTGAGAGCTCCCTGGTAGTTCGACTGAGCTCCGAATCAGAGGCTTTTCTGCTTCAAGCAGAACAAGATGCTGCAACCACCCCTGCAATCAACATTCAGATTCAAAATAAGCTCAAAGCAGGCAGAACAAAAACAGGAGTCCTAGCAACTGCAAGTACTGAACTTTAACTCTGTGTCTATACTTCTTCCTTCTAAGACTTTTAAAACGAAAGCAAAAATGGCGCCTGAACTGTAACAGGGCGTGAAAGTGAAAGTTATAGTGAAAGTGATAGTTAACATCATTAGCGCTTCTAAGGCTTCTAAGGCTGTTTAAGATTATTGGATTCTACACCAAAGAAAGAAAGATTTAAAGTGGAAAGAGTACAGTTTGGACTTTAAATAAACTATAATACTTACAAAAGATTTAAAAACATTTGGACTTATTGATTTGGTTGCTGTAGGAAGTACAAATTGAAAGCTAAAAATGGCTTCTAAGCAAATAAAATCTGGTTTTAAAAGTGCTGGATCGCCAGCACAACCATCAAAATTACAATCTTTCTCTACTTCAAACCCACAAATATTGACTTTGGAAGTTCTACAGGAATCTCTGCAGGACGCTTCTTCTTTTTTAGAGGGGAAAATTAAGGGAGTGTCTGAAAAAATGGCTGAAATTAAAGAAGTTATACAAACTCGGAATAAAGAAATAAGAGAAGACATAGTAATGGCATTTCAGGGTCTGGCAAAACACATTGAATTGTTGGATGAAAGAGTAGAAGAAATTAATCAGTCCAATTTGAATTTGGAAAATAAAATGGATGAAATTCAGACCAAGGTGGATAGGGCAGACGATGAAGTGGTGATGTTACAGTATAGAGCGATGGAATTTGCCCTGAGAGTAAGAGGTTTGAGAGAACACAATCGAGAGAACTTGAGAGAGATCTTTGCAGAGGCTTTTGCAAAGATAACTGGGGAGCAACAAGCAGATCTCTCATTGCAAATTGACAAAATATATCGTGTTAATTCCTGGTTTGCCAGACAGAATCAATTGCCAAGAGACATTGTGATTTACTTTACAACGAGGAGGACCCAAAATGAAATTTTACAAGCTTTCTATAAAAATAAACTTCAAATTACAGGACAAGAAGTTTTAGTGCTGAAAGAAATTCCCCCAAAAATGTTGAGAAGTAGAAAGGAGTTTGCTTTCTTGGTGGATGAACTTAGAAAACGACAGATTCAGTTTAGATGGGATGTTCCAGCTGGACTGGTGGTGAATTGTATGGGAGAAAGGTATCGCCTTAACACAGTTTGGAAGGCAAGAGATTTTTATACTAATGTATTAAAGGCTGGATGCCCACCATCTCAGGAAATGAGGAGAAGAAAAGAAGAGCTGGCAATACAGGGACAGAAGGAAAGTAAACAGCCACAAGCTGCAGGAGAGACCTCGCTTATTGAAGAAGATTTATTGCAATTTTTTGGTACTGATCAACCTTTGGAAATAGCAGAAAAAAGAGAAGAACCACAAGAACAAAGGCAGACCTGTGCAGCAGCAAAGCGAAAAGAACAAGATTTAAAGATACAGCAAACTCAAATGAAAGCTCAAGAAGCTACAAAAACAGAAGCAGTGGGGCGGGGGGGGGGGAGGCAAAGCCGAAGAGAAAGGTGCAGGAGGACCTTCAGCTGGCCCTTTTAAAGCTTCAAGGTGCCAAGAATGGCAACTAAATTTTTGACTTGGAATGTCAACGGTTTAAATTCACCACAAAAGAGAAAGAAAATATTTCATTATCTGAAACAGTTTAAAAATGATGTAATTTGTCTGCAAGAAACACATATTAGAGTGACAGATCAAAAATACTTGATAAATTCAAGATTGGGAACACACTTTGTTGCATCTGCCCCAGAGAAGAAAAATGGTATAGTTATATACCTAAGGACAGATTTAACAGCTAAATTAATTGAGGCAAATGCTCAAGGAAGATATATTGCAATTGAACTTTTAATAGAGGGGAAGAAAACATTTTTAATTGGAGTATATGCTCCCAATCAACAGCAAGAAAATTTTTATATGTTTTTGCATACTAAAATAATACAATGGGATTATAAATCGTGTATATTAATGAGTGACTGGAATGGAGTACTGGACACTCAAAAGGACAAAAAAGGATTACCTCAAAATATCTAAAAACGTGCAAGACTGCCCAAATCTTTTTTTGACATGATGGATGATATGGAGTTGAGAGATATTTGGCGAGAATGAAATCCAGAAGAAAAGGATTTTAATTTTTTTTCTGACAGACATCAATCCCTTTCCAGGATTGATTTCATATTGATTACTAATGATTTCTTTTCTAGGGTAAAGAAGACGAAGATATGTTCAAGAATTTTATCTGACCATAGTCCGGTGTGTATGGAATTAGAGCAGGAAAAGGGACCTAGAAGGTCTTGGAGGTTAAATGAAAATTTGTTTAGATATGAGGAAAATGTGAAAGAATGTAAAAAACAAATGAAAGAATTTTTTGTCATGAATATGATCAAAGGTACACCTATGGAAATGGTCTGGGATGCAAGTAAAGCATATATGAGAGGAACCTTAATACATTTGAATAATAAATATAGACGTAGACAAGAAAAAAAATGGAGGGATTTAGAAGAGGAAATAAAAATGAAAGAACAGGCGCTCTTACTGAATCCAACAGATAAGAAAATAAAGGAAACAATAAATTTGTTACGAGGGCAGTTTAATATGTTGATGGCAGACCAAGTGGCAACTAATTTACAATATGCTAAACATAATACTTTTTGTAATGCAAATAAACCAGGTAGATGGTTAGCTTACTTGTTAAGGAAGAAACAAAAGTTACGTACTATAGAGAAGATAGAATTCAAAGGTAAAGAGGTATATCAACAAAATATGATTAAAAAAGCTTTTTTAGAATTCTATACAAAGTTATATGCTAGTGATACAATTCAAGGTAAAGACATAGACAGATATTTACAGGAGGAGAATATTCCTGTAATCACACCAGAGCAGAGGGAAGGATTGAACCGACCAATAACTTCGGAGGAAATTATTTTAGCAATTAAACAGTTGAAGGGGGGTAAAGCTCCAGGCACAGATGGATTGACAGCTGTTTATTATAAAAATTTGCAGTTAGAAATGGTAGAACCGCTTAAGGAACTATTTCAGAAGATCCAAGCTGGAGGAGATGTACCCCCTTCTTGGAGAACAGCTTTTATTTCATTGATTCCAAAGGAGGACCAAGATCATAGTCAACCTAAGAATTATAGGCCAATACAATATAATATTGCTGAGCACATTGTAAGCCGCCCTGAGTCTTCGGAGAAGGGCGGCATATAAATCTAATTTTTTTTAAAAAAAATCGCTTTTAAATACTGATTATAAGATTTTTGCTAAAATACTAGCAAATAGGTTAATGGTAATTATGCAACAAATGATTCATAATGACCAATCTGGATTTATAAGTGGGAGACAAATAAAAGGTAATGTAAGACAAATTGTAAACTTATTGGAATATCTGGAAAGGAACAACCAAGTTCCTGCAGTGCTTATCTTTTTGGATGCGGAGAAGGAATTTGATCGATTGAATTGGCAATTTTTATTGAAAATAATAGAAAAGATGCAGTTTGGAGAATACTTTACACAATCTATTAGGGCAATATATCAGAGATAAGCAGCACAAATAATAATTAATGGTGGTTTAACAGAAAGTTTTAAAATTGAAAAAGGAACAAGACAGGGATGCCCTTTATCACCATTATTGTTTATTTTAACTTTGGAACCATTACTGAATAAAATACGAGGGTCAAATAAAATACAGGGAATTAAAATTAGACATCATGATTATAGATTAAGAGCATTTGCGGATTACTTTAACCCAACCAGTACAATCAGTTACAGGCTTACTGGATATAATTACCCAATATGGTCAAATGTCTGGATTTAAAATAAATAAACAAAAAACAAAGTTAATAGCTAAAAATATGACGGTAAAGCAAAAAGAAGAACTAGAAAGATTAACGGGATTTGAAATAATAAAAAAGGTTAAATATTTAGGGGTATATAGTACAGCCTCAAATGTAAAATTATATAAAAATAATTATGAATTGCAATGGCAAAAAAATACAGAAAGAGATGGAGAATTGGGGAAAATTACAATTATCTTTGTTGGGGAGAATAGCAGCAATAAAAATGAATGTTTTACCTAGGTTTTTATTCTTGTTTCAAATGATACCAATACTTAAGAAAGATGATAATTTGAGGGAATGGCAGAAGGGTATTAATAAATTTGTTTGGGCAGGGAAAAGACCGAGAATAAAGTTAAAAATAATGCAAGATATACGTGAAAAAGGAGGTCTTAAAATGCCTAATTTAAGATTATACTATGAAGCAGCTGTCCTAACAATAATTAGTGACTGGATTAATTCAGCAGAAGAAAGAATATTGAATATTGAAGGATATGATTTGTTATATGGCTGGCATGCTTATTTATTATATGACAAAAAGGTAGATAAGACCTTTAAAAGCCATATACTAAGGAATGCCTTGTTACGAGTTTGGAAGAAGTATCAATATAAGTTAAATTATAAGATACCTATATGGGCAATACCCAGACATGCGATAGAGAATATAAGTGTAGAACAAAAGCAAGAGGTGATTACTTATAAAGAGCTTCTTAAAATGGAAGGGGGTATATTGCAGTTAAAATCTATAAAGGCATTAAAAGAAGAAAAAATAATTCAAACTTGGTTTCAGTGTGGACAGTTGCAAGCTAGATGGAAAGAAGACCAGAGAATTGGTATCATGCACAAGGAGGAAAATTTGGTAAAAAAAAAAATAGAGATCAAGGTCAAATGCATATAAAAAGATTATATAATATACTAATAGAAATAGACTCAGAAACGGAATTAGTTAAGGATTGCATGATAAAATGGGCACAAAACATTCAGGAACCAATAATGATGGAAACTTGGGAAAAAATATGGGTTAGAATTGTAAAATTTACGCAAGCACAAAATTTAAGAGAAAATTTTTATAAAATGTTTTACAGATGGCATTTGGATCCTAAAAAGTTGGCTTGTATGTATCCGAATTTGCAATCTAAGTGTTGGAGATGTGATTGTGACGATGCTACTTATTATCACATATGGTGGACTTGTAAAAAAGTTAAAGCATTTTGGATTAAAATATGGTGGATTATCCAAAATATTCTTAAAAAGAAGATAAAGTTTACTCCACAATTGTTTTTGTTGGGTATAATCACAGATTATATGGTTATAGAGACTAAATTGATTTTAAATTTAATAACTGCAGCTAGACTTTTGGTGGCGCAATACTGGAAGAAGGAAGATTTGCCTACTATTGAAGAATGGACATTAAAAGTAGCGAATCTGGCAGAAATGGCGAAGATTTCAGCATACTTGAAAGATCATTCACAAGAAAGATATATATCGGAATGGAGAAGATGGACTGATTACATTCAAAACAAATATCGGACTAAAAAGTATCAAATAGCTTATGAATGAATAGAAAAGTTAAGACTATGTATATTTAGTTAAGTAAAAGGCGAGTTAAAGTGTCGAGGGGGGGATAGGAATCTGTAGTTAGTTAGCTTAGCTTAGCACATGATTGTTAATTGTTTTACCCTGTATTTTGTTCTGGGAAGTCCGGGGGGAGGGGGAGGGGGGGAAGGAAGGGAGGGGGGAGAAGGGGAAATATTTGAAAAAAAAATATTTTTTCTTATTTGTAAAACTTTTCAATTAAAAAAAAAAAAAAAAGGAAGACCCTCCCTGACTTCATAGCGGAGCCTTTCAGAAACCCGAAGGCCACCATTATAGCTCCCCGCACCCTCCACTCTTTGGCTTGCTCTACAGACTCTACTGGCAGCCTCTCCAAGGGAGGCCCCGCTGTGTCCGAAGGAGTCCAGCCTGGGCAGGAGACATCAGCTCTCCTGGGGCGCAGGGCTTCCGTTCACGTAGCGCAAGCCTGGAGCAGCCGTATCTGGCCTCTGCCCACCCACCCCCACCCCGTGGTGGTGCATGAAGATTGGCTCAGGGCGTTTGGCTCGGGTGGGGGGGCACCCCTTCTTTGCAGGCTTCTTCAAATTCAGCTAACCCCCTTCCACCCCTCCCTCGACCCAGGGAGAGAGGCAGGCTCCTTCCAGCTGGGGTTGCTGGATCAAAAAGGGGAGCGAGGCCCAGGAAAGGCCCCAGAGCCAACCCACAGAGCAACCGGCAGCATCCCAAAGCAGGGGTGGGCAGCCCCGCCCTGTCTCATCCCCCCCTCAGGAAAGGGGGGCAGATTAAAAGCCCACGGAAAGAGGGAGGCTGGGGTCTCTGGAGCAGAGCAGCCCCCTCCCCAACCGGTTCCCATAGCAACAGAACCTAAATACAGCTCCCCACAGGTCTGGGGCGGCCTTCTCCCCCCTCCCTGAGGTTGGCGTGCCCCTTCTAGAACGTCTCCATGTCCAAAATTAGCTCCGCTTCATAAAAGCCACGGCAGCGGCAGCAACCTCGCTGCCCTGATGACGGATAGTTATATTTAACCGCTGATCCCTGCTAAACAACCACTTTGGAGAATCTATGAGCCCTGGGGGTGGGGTGGGGTGGGGGCACCAAGGCTGCTTCCACCATGGGCGTAGGAGGGAACCTGCCTCCAGCAGGGGCCCGTGATGCCTGCCGGGCAGGAGCAGAATATCAGAATAAGAGTTGGAAGGGACCCACTACTCAAGCAGGAAACCCTATACCACTTCAGACAAAAGGCTGTCCAATCTCCGGCCAAGGAGGGGCCAGGGCAAAGCCGCAAAGGGCCTGAAAGTCAGCCCACCAGGGCAGAGGGTGCCCAGCAGGTACACACTGAAACTGAGGGCCAGAGATCAAAGCCTACCAGCCCAACCTGCTCTCCCCTGCTCTGTCCCACCTAGTCAGCTGCCCAAAAGGCAGGCGAGGTTTGGCCCACCAAGAGCCTGGCTGTTCTCTCGGGGGGCAGAGCCAGGACATTGGCTGCTGGACCCCTGGGTGCAAGCTGAGCCGGCAAGGCAGAGGCCGAGTTGGGGGCCCCAAGGGAGAAGCCAAGGGAAGACCGGTCCCCTCACCTGGTGCCCTGACCTCGGCCACCTCGCAGGGGCACTGCCATTCCCTTCCCAGCATCACTCCCCCCACCCCACCCCCAGAAAGGAAAGGATGCAGGATGAAGTTGGCGGGGGGGAGGGGGGGAGTCCTTTCCAGAATCCCATAATACCAGAATTCAATTACAGAGGTAAAGCCAATTCATACATTTCCACATTCTCACTAATTGTGTAATTAAATTAAAGACTGGGTAGGCCAGGAACCCCATTACACCCAGCAAGCAGCCTCCCCATCCCATCCTGGGACCCACTGCAGGCCCACTGGGGCTCCTCCACTCAGCCCGGCCCCACGTGAGCTTTTCCTCCACGTGTGGCACCTGCCCCCGTGTGGCATCTCTCCCCTCCAACAGGAGTGGGAGTTTTAGCACATTAACATTTTTAAATATCAGAGGCTCTGCAACGACGAGTCTCATTTTCTTGTCTTGTGCAGCTGACTTTAGGATTAGTTAATTATAAATAAGATTGCAAGTCGAGGTATCTCCGTATCACGCACAGGCAGCACGAAGGAGCCCGTGGGCTCCCCGGCTCTGCGCACAGCCCAGGCGCCTCCTCCGTTGCCTCCATCTGGCCTCTGCCTTTGCCAAGAGGAAGGGGCGCGCGCCAGGAGAGGAGGAGATGGCATCATCCCAATGCCGGGGGGTGGTGGAGGAGGAAGGACACAACGAAGCCGTACGGGCGAAGCTCCTGCAAGGGGAGGGGGCTGTGTGGGAGGCTGGTGGGCCAGATCCAAGGACCAGGAGCAGCCCCATCCTGGCCAAGAGGCCTCATCAGAGACCCTGCACCCCAGCCCTGCAGAAGGGAGGGGAGGTAGCAGGTGTCCAGTGCGGGGGACTGGCAGGGGCACGCCCCCAAAAAACTGGATGGCTGGCACGCGGCAGATGCCCCTTCCCACCCCAATGAGGCTCAAATGCTGAGTTCTTCAAGCAGGCGGAAGGAGACCTGGGGCCGGGCGCACCTCTGCCTGCAATCTGGGCTTGCCCAACCATCAGCCCCAGCAAGCCAGCCAGGGAGTGGGTGGGTGGGAGGGGGCAGGGAGGCAGCCCCAAGATCTGGGCGGGGATTCTGGAAAGCAGCTGGTGGAGGGACCCCCGTGGGCCAGGGAACTCCTCGCCCAGAAAGAGGAAGCTTCAGGCTTTCCGACCGTTTGCTGGGGCTGCACAATGGCCCCTCCCCAAAGGTCCTGGATACAGACTCTCCCCCCTCCCCAGGGAGATGCCAGCAGATATTGTGAACCAAGGAATGACTGCTATCATCCTGCCACGTCCTCACTTTGCCCAGAATTCCTTCCTGGTGCCATCTTGCTGCTTAGAGCCGCATGGCCTCCCCGCCCCTCCTCACTTGTGGGTCTGCAGGAAAAAGCCCACTCCCCATCCCTCTGGTCCCCACTCTGAGGGCCCTGATCCACCAGCCTTGCACTGGGGGGAGGAGTTTATGCTGCCAGTCCCAGGGTGGTCACTGTTCCTCAGATAGGCAGGTGTGAATCGCTCCTTTTGAAGTGGGACCCTGGAGTTCAGTCGGGCCTGTTGGTTACGTACCTATCTATCTCCCAGCTGCCTAGCCTCAGCCCTGCCCGCACTACTAGATGTCCTGGCCGAGTTGGCAGTTGAACTCCCCAACCTTTTAGTTGTAGGAGACTTCAACTTGCCATCGGCCGGGGAGACATCTGAGCTAGTTCGGGAGTTCATGACCTCCATGATGGCCATGGACCTAACTCAGGTTGTACAGGGCCCAACTCATAAAGGAGGACACACACTCAACCTGATTTTTCTCTCTGGACAGTGGATAAATGATCGGGGTAGGGGGGACTTATCCATCCACCCCGTCATGAACCGATCATTCCCTCCTCAGGCTGGACTTTCTCTCCATTATACCCCGCCGCTGGGAGGTGGAACCAGTGAGATGGTTCCGCCCCAGGCGTCTGATGGACCAGGAAAGGTTCCTGATGGAGCTTGGGCCATTTCCCGCCTCCCACGATTCGTCCGAGGCCCTGGTGGTGGCCTGGGAACAGGCTGCAGTGGGGGCCTCGGATCGAATCGCACCTTTCCCGGCATGTCTGCAGGACCAAGGTGCTTCAAAAGAGAGTCGGCCTCAGAGCATGCACAGAAGGCTTTTGTCCTAGGGGCCTGACCTGCTGGCCCCTGGCAAGGCCTCCCCCCTCCATCTTATTCCCAGAGAGGAGGGCGCCCCCCCCCCCATTCCTCTTTGGGAGGAGAGCAAAGACAGCAGTCTGGGGAGCCACGAAGGAGGCTGAGGCGCCCAGGCTACCTCCTGTGATTGCTGGGAGACACTGACTTAAGGCTGCTGCGTTATTCATCTTACATCCTGTCTGGAAGAACTTAAACCACCCGCGGCCGGCTGGACTCTGCAGCACAGGAATAAACACGGCCCACTGACCCACGTACCCAGGCATGAGGAGGCTCCAGGTGCAGCCGCACCCAGGGCTTCAATGCCAGTTGAAGCTCTCAGATCCCAGGGGAAGGGGCAGCACCCGTCAGCTCAGGCTGGGCCCCAAAGGAGCCCCCCCCCCCCCCCAACCTGGTCTTCCCAGCTTCTGCCCCAAAGGCTCCCTCCCTTCCCCTCTTCCCTCTTGGGCTGCCAGGGAGACTTTTCCAAATGCTCTCCTCTAGCAATCACTTCAGGAAGTCCTCCTGGAGGAAGCAAGCATGCATCCCGAGTCCATGGAGGGCCCCGCCTGGCCTCCCATCATCCTGATCCCTGAAGCGGAATTCAGCCCCCGCCAGAGGGAGTTCCCCCGACGCCTTCCAGCTGCTCCTGCCCAGCTCCTTTTTGCCTCTTCCCCAGCCAGACTGAGTCCCCTGTGGGTGCCCCCCTCTCTCACTCACCTGCCAGCAAGAAGGTAATCAGGCAGGTCTCCTTGGGTAGGTAGAGCTTCAGGCGGGAGCCGCTGAAGACGTATTCCACCACGGCTTCCGAGCGGCCGGCCCGCTGCAGGAAGGGCAGGAACTGCTTGGCCTTCTGGGTGTCCTGAGGGGGGAAGAGGCCGGTGAAGGAGGGCCGCCTGACCCTCCGGGTGCTGATGATGGGCTCACCCTCCTCCTAGAGCAAGAGGGGGGCTGCTCGATCGGGGAGCCTGTGCCCCCTTCTTCCCCCCTGGCAACGGCCCTGGGAGAGGATTCCCCCTCCCAGGGCCAGAAGCTGCTCCCTGGCACAGCTGCCCTGTTGGGAAGCGGCTCTGCTGCCCTCAGCACAAGAGAGCAAAGGAGGAGGGTCTCTGCTGCCAGGCGGGCGAGGGAAGCCCAGCCTGCCCACCAGGCGGGTCCCTCTTCCCACTCTGGGCTGCTGCCATGCCTGGAGGGAGTCTGTTGTGGCCCGCCAGCAGAGCTGGCAGCAGATTCAGACAGTGAGAAGGTTGGGGAGGAACATGGGCCAGTCCTGGAGTCTGGGGAAGGCTCTGCGTCGGAGGCAGAGATGGGGCCAGGGCCGTCTGACAGTTGTCAGTTGCCTTTGGAGTCAGACATCAGTGAGGCAGACAAACAGCTGGAGTCTGTTCCCAGTGTGTGCATGCGCAGAGTTGCCAGACGAAGGGAACAGCTGAGGAACAAGGGTCGACTTGGGAGTAAGGCCACAGATGGATGATGAATGGCCCCTCCCATAAGGAATAAAAGAGGAGCAAACAGGGAGAGGAATTTGCAGGAGTTCGCTTAATTGGTTTGTGACTTCAAGAGAATCCTTTCCAAGTTTTGAAGATATCGGCCTGGCAGCTCTCCAAGGTCTGTGACTGTAAATGCTCTCTTGAAAGACTTTGTTGGATGTGAATGTGAGAAATTCACAGTAACTTAATAAAAAGGGGTTTTTGTTGGCACAAGGAGTTTGCGTTGTGGTTTGGGAACGCCTAGGTCAGAATAGAGACAAAGGAGACCCACTTGAAATAAGATGAAACTGGGCTCTTTGCTCACTTCCTGACATGGGGACGAGGACAGCAGAGCAGCTGCCGTGCCACCCACACAGCCCGGAGAGCCACAGCCCAAGGCCCAAGCTGGCAGAACATGCTGGCCGGGTCCTGGGGGGCCAAGACAGGGAGCCACCCACCTCTCCCCTCCTTTGCTCTCGCCTGTCCTGCCCTATCAGTGAGCCAGGCTGGGCATAGCTGAAGGAGGCCAGACCCTTTTCTGGCAAGTGCTATGAACCAGCCTGTCGTCACGCTTAGTGGCCACGGCCTCTGGGGCCTCCCCCAATCTAAGGAGAGCATCCAGGGACTCTGCGGCCGAGAAGAAGTGGACGGAGCTTCCCTGCCATGCCTGCCTGCCCTGGATAGCCGGCCTGCAGGTTGTGCCATGGAGGTCAGGGATGATCCCCCTGCACCCCCCCTCCCCCCCGCAGCAGGAAGCTTTGCAGGGCAGCCGTTGCCTGGCTGTCCAGCACTTCAGGGCGGGTAGAGGGGGCAGCAGCACAGCTCTGCTTCTGGCCAGGGCTGTCCGGATCAAAGGCCCCTCGGCACAGCCTGACTGCTCAGCAGCCATTTCTCTCTGGAGGGAAAGCAGTCCGGTCCCTACCTGGGTGCCCGTTTGGGTCCTAGACACCAAGGCTCTCCTGAGGCCATCTTCCCAGAGACAAGCCACTCTGAGGTTGAGGGGCTCTCACGCCAGGAGAGAGGCAGCCTTGGAGGGGAGCCCTAGTGGGGGGGTGAGTGGCAGGGCACAGACCCTCTGTTGGCAGCTAGCTCTGTGACCGTGGGGCAGGGGGCAGAAGCAGCCCTTCCCTTCCTTCCTCCCCAGCCCCGTCTTTGTGGGGATGCCCAGCCCAGACATTTATTTTATTTATTTTATTTTATTTTATTATTCATATTTCTATGCCGCCCACTCTCCGAGGACTCTGGGCGGCTTACACCAAAGACGGTATACTAAATAGCATATTGCCCCCAACAATCTGGGTCCTCATTTTACCCACCTCGGAAGGATGGAAGGCTGAGTCAACCTTGAGCCGGTGAGATTTGATCCACTGATCTGCTGAACTAGCAGTCAGCTGAAGTAGCTGCAGTACTGCACCCTAACCACTGCGCCACCTCATCTTTGGCATGACCCAAAGGTTTGCTCTTCTTTTACCTCCCCCCCTTAATTATCTGCAAATAGAAAGGAAATTACACATCGACCGAATGAAGGAAAATGGAATTGTAACTCCACATTATGTGAACGGCTGCCAGTTATGCATAATTATGTGACATCTCAGCAAGGGGAGGGGACCTGACCCCATACAAACCCACAGAGGGAGGCTCCGCTTTAAAGCTGAGAGGGAGGGAGGGAGGGAGGGAGGGAGGGAGCACACATTGGCCTTACATGATTTGAATTACTTGGCCAGTGACTCTGGGGTAAGATCGCACCCCTCCCAGGGAAGGAGAGGCTATGCAAGGCATGCAAGGAACTCCCTTCACGGGCACAAGTGGGCGCCTCCGATGCAATAAAGGTTCCTTCACAAGGAGGAGGGCGGGGGGTGGGGTGGGGTTGGGGGACTGTTTTGCCAACCCTGCGTTCTGGAAGGGTGGGCTTGGAAGCCCTGAGCCAGCCGAGACCAGGCTCTTTTGCGGGAGGTTGGTCAGCAGGACCTCGGCACCGGCCACCCAACTGTCAGGCCAGTCCCAGGGCTGATCAGGGGCCCTTCCCACTCCGGATCACGCCTTGGGCGACTGCGTCCCTCTGGCTGAGACCTCCGACAGGAATGTCCATTCTCTCCTCCCTAGGGAAGGGAAGCCGGACCCTCTCTGGCCTTGGCAAGCAGGGAAGGGAGAGCTGCAATCCTTCCCCACGCCTGTCCAGGGGTGGCTCTTTCTTCCCTCCCATGAAGCCGAGCGTCAGTGCCTTTGCACAGAGGCTCAGAGAAGCAGCGTCTGCCCAGGCCTGCCCACCCCCTGAGCAGGAGACCCCTCTGGAAGCAAAGAAGCCCGATGCAACGAAGGCCCTCCACCCGGCCATTTTGCTCAGCCACAAGGAGAAACTGGCAAGCAGGGGCCAGGGTCCCGAGGAGAGAGGCTGACCGGCTCAGGCAGCCTTTCCTCTCCTGCCCGCCTGCAGGAAGGGCCACTTCCCCTGGACAGGGCCCGGACCACAAGGCAGCTGGTGTGGGGCTCCCTCTGTCTTTTGCAATGGCCTTCACAGCCTGAAGTTCATCCAGCACCCAGCCTGAAGAGCCTCACTGTCTGACCTAGCGGCTTTCTCCCAAGGAGATGGCTGCTCTTCCTCGCGCCTCCCCTGGGGCCTGCTTGATCGTTGGCCAACCTGGCTACTCCAATTGTGGCTTTTGGGGGACCTGGAATCTGCTCTGGGCAGGACCTGAATAGGAAAGCAGATCAGTTCTCCTGGGTTTGCTGGAGGGTGAAGACTCAGCCCTGTTGCTGTCGTCCCAGCCTCTCCCGAGGCCCTCCAGGAAGGACACGCAGATTACGGCAATTTGATGTCATCTTTGCCCTTCTCAGGAACCCATCACAACATCCAGCTGGACCAATCCTGGTCTGCGGGTCCCACTCACTCCTCAGCCATTCAAAAAATCCAAAGGCACCTGGAGGTCCTCCAGTCCAGCTGTCTGCCCAGGGCTACACCGGACAAATGATTGCCCACCTCTACTTGGAAACCTCCAGTGGCTGAGGCCCCACAACACCGGGAGACGGAGGAGTTTGTAACCAGCCATACATTAGACCCAACAAGGCCGCTGGCTGGCAAGGGCAGCCTAACCACCTCGGCCAGAGCCAGCCAAAGGCTCTCCTCCCCAACCAGATCCCTCATCCGGACTGGAGCTTCTGGCATTTGCAGGATCCAATGGGGAGTTTTGGCACACACCATCGGGGGGGGGGGGGGGGCTGACTTTCTGGCCACAGTTAAGGGGGGAGCATCTTCCTGAGGACTCGGTCTTCTTGATCTGCACAGGGGACAACCGAGCGCTTCTCCCAGCCAGAATCTGCCCCCAAAAGAGACCTTCTTGGGATCCTCTCAGGATCTGGTTAATCCTTCCAGCAGGGTAGGGAGCAGATTCCTTCCCAGTTTAGGAACTCCATCACTGGACCAGGGAGTTTTCTTCAGGGCCACCGAGCCTAAGGCAGCTCTATGTCCCTTTGTCCCAAGGGGTCCCATCTGAGCATGGCTACTCAGCGGAAGGGGACACCCCAGCAGGACCATTTTCAGAGGCCCAGGTTCCTGGGTCTCCCTTGCTGGACAGAGCAGGAAATTAAAGGGGGTCTTGGGCCCCAAACTCTTGCCAGCAGCCCCACGAGGTAGCCTGGTCCAGGATGTCCATGGGAAGATTGCTGAGATTGGCTCTAATAACAGAAACGTGCCAGTCCAGCGGTGCTGGGTCTCCTGCTCCCGACAGCCGGAGGGAGAAGAGAGGGGGCCCCCGCCTGAGCTGCTCTGCATCCTCTCTGCTTGTCTTGGAGGTGTTTCCCCCTCGTCACCTCTGGAACGGCTCCCCAGGATCCAGGTTGTCTCCTTCACTGTCTCCTCCGTGACTCTCCTCTCCAGCCACGCAGCACTAAGGACCCCGGGCTTACGGACCCCACCGCCTGTGCCAGCCCACACCTCCAGTGGCCCCCCAGATTCTGGTCAGGAAGGGGAAGCACACACGGGCCGTGGTCCTGCTAAGCATGGGGAAGGCTCCTCTGATGCTCAGGGGCAGCAGGCTGTGTCGCATCATGTTCCTCTCCCCTGGCCAACCAGATTCCCTTATGGTGGTCTCAGGGAGTGGAGGAAGCAGGGCAGGAAGACCCCTCCCCACCAAGGAGTGCTGGGGAAGAGCAGGAAAGAGAGCCTTGCCAGGCAGCTGGTTCAGCCGCAAAGGGCCAGGGAGCAAGGCCTGGAACAAGCCAGGAGGGAAGGCGCGGACAGCCAGTTCTGCCAGAGCTGGCTGAGCTCCCCCCCCCCCCCGAGAACACCTGCCTGCCACATGCGCTGGCAAAGAGGCTATCAGCATCCCAGGCACACTGCCAGAGTCCTACCAAGAGTGGGCGGGAGGCACCTTTTGGACAAGGGAGGCCACGGTTGCCCCCGGGAGGAGCCCAGAGGCTGCTGCTCCCAGTGACCCACTCAGTCAGGCCAGGAAGGCAACAGCTTCCTCCCCTCTGCCAAGGGGCCGAGCCACAGGCACCGAAGGGGCAACCGGCATGAGCTTGCCAGCTCTTCCACAGCAGGGAGAGTGGCTGCTTTCCCCCAAGATGGACAGTGGAGGAAAAGGAGGAGACCCCCAGACCCCACACCAACCAGCCGGGCCGCAAAGAGGGATGCTTACCCCGGAGATGTCGGCCACTCGGTGGATTGGCACCTCCTTCTTGCTGTGCAGGCCTTTGCCGTTCTTGACCGCCCTGTTGGGGGCAAGGGAGGGTCAGCCGCACCCAGGAACTGCGCAGCACCTGCCGTGCTCTCTACCTCAGAGCCCCTCCCTTCCCTCTTGGGAGGGGGCACTGGGGACCTACGGAGCCATGGCCCAAGGGGCTCCACCCTCTGGGGGCACAAAAGGGCCCAGGTTTTGGGGGGGCAGAAAGGATCAGTGGGGGGCCTCTGAAGACTCTGACTTCTGGGGGGGGGGCAGACTGAAGGACCCCTGCCTGGCAGGAAGCTCTGGAGGGGGGCAGGGACAGCAATCCTCAAGAACCCGAAGCCCCACTTCTGGTTTGGAGAAGGGAGGACAGGGGGCAGAAGGCCCGCCTGTTTCCACGACCCAGAGCTCAGCCCACCCCCACAACCCTGCAACTACCCCATCTCTGGAGTTTCTGAGAAGACCGGAGACACCCAAGGATGCTGCTACCCTGGAAGGCAGGAGGGAATGCGGGAGGGCATTCTCTGGAAGCCCACAATACTCCCTTGTGCTCCCAGCAGCCCCCTCCCCAAGGTCCCAGGGACCCTTTCATCGCAGAGCAGCTCCTGCAAACTGCCTGCACCTGTTCACAGTCCCTCCTCCCACTCCAGAAACAGCTCCCTCCATTTCCTCCTCCTCACTCCCCCCCTCCCCCAAAAGCCTGGCTCTGCTCTGCTCTCTTGGGTGCTGAAAGACCAGCAAGATTTCCCTTGCAGGCCCCTCCCAAGCCGAGGGGGGCCCGAGGACTCTGGGGGCCCCAAGAGCAGCCCCAGGAAAAGGCCCAGCCTGCTCAATGCAGTCCCCCCCTCCTCAGCGTAGCTCTGCGTGAGGGAGACTCGGGGCAGAGGAGAGGTTGGCTGGTCAGCTGGCTGCAGGCTCCCTCGCTTCATCTTCTGACTACTTTCTTCCCAAAGGTTGGGGGGGTGGGAAGTGCCATCGAATCTTTGAAGACACCCAGACAGTTCCGATTTCCAGAGGAGGGGTGGGAAGAAGCTGCTGGGGTGCCCTTTTCCCCCTGATCCCCAACCCTCCCCTACTGGCCAGTTTCTCCCATCCTCCGTGCTGGTCCTGGGCGAGCCTGGGCCCCTGACCACTAGGAAGTCCCCCCACCTCCACCCCCACCCACTGGACACCTGGAGAGGGTGCCCCCTCCCGCCCTCTTGATGCCAGCCTGCCCCATGGCAAGAGCTCACACCCCGAGCCCCCACCCACAGCTCACCGGGCCTCAGCAGCCAGCAGCTCATCGTAGTGGGAGGAGCGCTGGTCATCGTCCTGACGGTAGCGAATGACGGTGGCCAGCCCCTTGCTGACCAGCGCTTCGGCAATGTTACTGCAAGAGAGGGAGATCAGCAGTTAGCCAGGAAAGACAGGCGGACGGGAGTCTCGTTCTCTGGGTAGGCAGCTGAGCGTTCCTGAGGCAAGACCTCAGCCCAGGAGAGAAGCAAAGGGCTTCACTAGAAGGGCAGGGCACCAGCTCCCTCCTCCCACCAGGGCTGTGGGACAGGGCAGGGGCAGGGACCCAGGGGAAGGAGGCACCCACTGGCCTTCCAGCCCATCAGCGCCAGGATGGATTGCTCTACAAAGGGTCCCCCACCAGCCCTTTCCCTCCTTTTTCAGGCAAACTTCACGGGGGTCTCTGAAACCAGGCCCAAAGCCAGTATGCCGGGGGGGAGGGGGGCTGTGGATTGTGCCTCTCTCAGCCACCCGCGGTCGAGGCAGGCAGGGCCAGCTTCTGGCCAGTGGCCCCGGTGCCTTTGCCCTCTGCTGTCCAGCAGCTTCTAAGTGGCGAGGGGGCCTCTTGGCCCAGGGCCTGAGGAGGCATCCCTCGGCCGCAGTGGTGGTACCAGGGGGCTGAAGCAAAGGCCCGGGGGAAGCGAGGTCTGCTCAGCTGAGACAGTCCCTTCTGCCTGACCACCTTCGCCCTCCGTTCCTGCCGGCTGCCCTCGATGCCCACCATCCCCGACACTCACATGCCGCCAATGGTGACTGTGGCACAGGTGCGTTCTGAGAAGGCGGGAACCGTGTCGGTTGCCCCACTGGCCGGCCGAATGTAGTCCACCGTGACGTTCACCTGGAGGGAAGACAGGAAGGCTCAGGGGCTTCAGTTGGGGGGATGGCCAGCCGAAGAGCAGCTGGGGCCTGCAGGAGGCCTGCGCCCGCCCTGAAGCTACCACTTGGAGGCCCCTGCTGAGGAACTCTAACCTCTCCAGAGGGGAGAAGAGGCTCTCGCCCGCCCGGGGAGGGGCAGGAGGCTCTGCTCCTGCCTGGCTGCAGGAGGGGGAGGGGGCTTCCATTTGCTCCCCAGCCCAGAGCGATGCCTTCCCAGGGCAAAGGCAAAGACTGTTCAGTTGCCCGGGGCAGCAACTTCATCCCTTCTGGCTGAATCAGCCAAGGCTGCTCTGCCTCCATCCAGCCCAGGAGAATTCTACACATGACGGGCTGGTTCCCCCCCAGCAGCCCTGCATCCCAGCCCACCCATCTTCAGCACCGCCTGGGAGGAAACTGTTTTGGTGGCAGTTGCACCAGAGCAGCCGGGGGCCACCACCCCCTCCACGCGTTTATGACACTGGTTTAGGATCGGCGCTTCGTGCAGGCTTCAGAACTAGGAAGGAGGAGAATTGGGCAGGGCTGTGGGCAGGGCAGCCACAGGATTCCAGCATGCGGCCTGGGAATTGAGCCTGGCATCCCCGTGGCCACCTGGAGGGAGGCTTTTGTCTTCTACGGGGCCTGCCCAGAATTGTGGCAGTTATGAGGAAAGCTGAAAATAACCCCCCGTGAATGCCCCCTTGTGCACCACTAATGCCAGAGATCTACCAAGCCTTCCTGCCGTCAACTGGGAGACAAACTGCAGCAAGCGGGAGGCCGAACAGGCTCCTGACCAGCCTGGCTGACAACTCTGTCACCCAAAAGGTAGAGGAGGGAAGGAGAGGCTCAGCTTAGCTGCCCTGGACTTCATTCTTACGGACAGAGGTGAAGTGATAAAGGGGGTGGAGGTCGCAAGAACTTTGGGGGGGCACGACCGTGTCGTATTGGAATTCATCATAACGCAGGCAAAAGCAATAAAACAAAGTCAAAGTAGTATTTCAGACTTTAAGAGAGCTGACTTCAACAAAGTGAGAGAGAAATCAGGAAAGATTCCACCGATGGAAATCCTAAAGGGAAAAACAAGACAGTTGTGAAACTCTGAAAAATGTGACCATAAAAGCTCAATCAAACACAATACCTCAGAGAACCAAAAATAAGAGACCCCAGACAAACCAGCATGAATACACTGACAAACTGAAAGGAAAAAGGGACACATATATTTAAAAAAATGAAAAAAGAGGGATATATAACTAAAATAGAATACCAGCAAACAGCCGATACCTGCAAGGACAGAGTCAGGAAAGCTGAGGCTCAGAATAAACTTAAGACTTGCAACAAATTCAAAAAATAACAACAGCAACGTTTTTATCAATACGCAAGGAACAAGAGAAAAAAGTCAAGGAAACGATCAGTCCACTAATGGGAGAAGATGGCAAGGGGGTGACGGGCGGCAGGGAGAAAGCGAAGCTGCTCAGTCGCCTCTGTCTTCGTGCAAAAGGGAAAAAAATGTCCAACCTACCAAAAGAGGCACCACAGCAGGCAGAACAAGAATGCAGGTCAAAATAGGCAAGAAACTGATGACAAGAACACCTGTCCCCTCAAATCACCAGGATGAGATACGATGAATGGTTGAGGGAATGAGGTATGTCTAGTCTAGCCAAGAGAAGAGCAAGATAGTGACATGATAGCAGCCTTCCGGTATTTGAGGGGCTGCCCCAGAGAAGAGGGGCTCCGCCTATTCTCCAAAGCACCAGAAGGCGGGACAAGAAGCAACGGGTGGAAGATCATTCAGGAGAGAGACAGCCCAGAAGGGAGAATTTCCAGACAGGGAGGACAATTAACCTGTGAAGGACTTTCCCTTCAGAAGTTGTGGGGGCTCCATCACGGGGGCTGGGGGGTGGGGGGTGGGGTTTCAAGAAGAGATGGGACAGACAATCTCAAGAAGAGGCATCAGCAGATCTCCTGCTTGAGCGAGAGGCTTGCCATCTGCTCATCGGTGCCCGGCTGGCCCCTGGGGAAACAGGCCAGGCCAGGCTAGATAGAGACACCTTTACCCTGAGCCAGCCAAGGCCTGGGAAGCCACGTCCACCGATGTCCACCGCTTCTCTTGGCTGCCTTGGAGCCTGTTGGTCTGTGCTCTGAGGGCAGCAGACATGCCGCCCCGTAAGTCTCCCTCCCATGCCCAGACCGTCACTCAACGCGCTCTCCCCGCCATTGGCTGCTCCCCTAGGTGCCACCTTTTCACCCACCAAGACCCCACAGCACAGAAGCCGTGAAAGGAACTGGGATGGTTTAAGTGAAGGCCGGCACATCCATCACGTTGCCCTGGGACTCAGACCGCCCATCGGCCAGCCAGCCTGGGGCCAGCAGGAGCCGACTCTTTCGAGAGGCCACGTCACAGTGGATGGATGCAGAGGCAGCAAAGCAGGCGGCTGGCTTGAAGGCCTCACTTTGAAACAGGCCTAAAAACGCACAAAGGTGCGATTGAGGCAAAAGCTCCTGTGGGCGGAGCACTGGTACCCACGCACCAGCATCTGATCATGCCCCAGTCCAGGGTACGGGTTAAAATAGGTCCTTGTCCTAATCAGTGTGTGAAGAGAAAAGACAGCCATTGCCCCGACAGACAGGTTAAATTCAAATATTTTGCATGCCCCAAAAAACTGCCAGAATTAAGTGTGGGAAACGGCGTCCTGTGTAGACAGCGAGAGCAGGGATGTCCGTTCTTCTGTGCCCAGCACCACCTGACTGTACAGAAACAGTTTGGGGACCTGCTGATCTCTGGCAAGTGGAGCCATCCCTGGCTGCCCCCGTCACAAGGACCGGAAGGGCAGAGGGCTTGCCCACGCAGGGCACACGGCCTGACTCCAGGGGTGTACCCCTCGCTCCACACATTCCAGGGACTGCCTCCCCAGCAGGCAGAACAAGCAAGAAGCCCAACTCACAGCCCATGCAGGAACCAAGCAGGTGCCTGGAAAGGAGGGCTTGGAGCAGAAGGAACAACTTGCCTGTCCCCCCGGCCAGAGGCAGAATCGTCCCAGCCTCACAGATCATCCAAGGATCCTGAGCCCAGCCCCACACCGGCTGCCTGGGAACAACAC
Organism: Pantherophis guttatus; assembly: GCF_059756535.1. Lineage (NCBI taxonomy): Eukaryota > Metazoa > Chordata > Lepidosauria > Squamata > Colubridae > Pantherophis > Pantherophis guttatus. The sequence goes on along the minus strand of NC_142069.1, from coordinate 284,537 downwards.
ACAATGCTTCTGAGGTGTCCTAGAAAACCACAGGGTGCCCCTCAGCCTCCAAAGCAGCCCCACTGCAAGTGAACAGCAGCCTTTTGGAGCCCCCACCCCTCCCAAATAAAGAGGGCACGGGATGTCTCCATTGCAGGAATTTGTGGCTCCTCTTTTCCAGAGGCAGTCCTGCTTTAGCTGCACTGGGGGAGGGGGCTTCTGTGTTCCCCTCCCTCCCCCACTGCTGTGGATGGTTTGGGGTCATCAATATGTCGAGAAGCAATTTCGCTTTTTTAACCCCAGGCCAACTAGCCATGCTGTCTCAGTTCTGACCTAAGGCCTGGAGGCTGTGTGGGCCCAGATGGGGTGGAAGAGACTCCAGCGCTATCCCACCCAAGTGAACGGCTATGGAAATTCAGGGCGGGCCCAAATCTGGCGGTCTCCCCTCTTCAATCTCAGTTGGGTTGCACCTCCCAGTGTGCAGACTCGGCTCCTGCTGGACTCACAAGAGGCCTGGAGGGCTTTTTCCACCTGTTGGCCATGTGCGTCTCTTTCCGGACAGTCACTTGAGCCTTGACCGCCTCTCAATCAGACACTTGAAATGCCCTCTGTGTGGGGCTGCCCTTGAAGACTAGCCAAAGGATACAACAGATCCAGAACGAGGCGGGGTAGGCAGTGGGGGGTGGATGGCAACATACACACACATGCCCCAAGTTGGCTTCTGGGTGCAATTCAAGGTACTGGCTATGCCTGCAAAGTCCTGCACAGCCGAGGGCCCGTAAAGGGCTGCGTAAAGGGCCACTTCTCTCCTTTTGCTTCTGCCCCTCTGGTCAGACCAGGGTGGGTGGGAATGCTCTGCGCCCCTCAATCCAACAAGGTCGCCTCGGGACAGCTGGGCTTCTAGAGGGCAGCCTCCACACTCTGGACCAACATTCTCCAGAGCCCTGCCCTGCCACTCCCCTTGCCTTACTGCCTTCCCGTAAACTGCTGGGACTCATTTGGGATGGGGTGGGGATTGTGCCCCCCCCCCAATCTCGGTGGGATTTGTGCTGCAGAGTTGCACACTTTTTGTACATATGTTGTTTTCTTTGGGTTGTGGTGTCCTGGAGTTGCTGAGCAGCTGGGTGGAAACCGAATTGACTGAATAAATAGAACCCAAAGGTTGGGGCAGCTGCAGCTGAGCAAAAACGCCCGCCCCCCCCCCCTCTCTCCCGGGCACGGATTCAAGGTTCTCCTCCAGGAGCAGCAGCAGTAGCGAAGCCGGAGAGGAGGCTGCTCGGCAGGTAAGGGAGACCGAGGCACAAGGGGGGGGGGGCTTGCAAAGAGAAAGGAGAAGGGTGTGATCCCTCAAACTGCAAGCATGGCCTCCCTGCTCCCCCGCCCCACTTGCCAACTGTCAGAGAGTTTGCAGATGGTCCAAGGCAGGAAGAGAAAGGCCCATCAGCGGAAACAAAAATCTGACTACACTCCAGCAGGCAGAGGCAGAGGCAGCTACAGGAAGGAGGGAGGGAGTGGGGGGGAGAGAAAGTGGGGGGAGAGCAGGGAGGGACCTGTTCCAGGAGGCAGCAGCAGCTGCCCCTTCCCTTGGAGCTAAGCCGTCTTCACAGGAGGGGGGGGCAAGGGTTCCCCATTTGGGAGTTCCCAGAATGGGAAGCCTAGACTTCCTTCACATGCCAGGGCTGGTTGGCGAGACCGGGGGAAGGGGGGGAGGCAGAACTGCATACCCACACCAGCTCTAATGGCTGCCCATCTCTCAGCCTCGCTAGCCAGAGTTGCTAAGCAATATGGAGAAGGGGTCCCACGCTTGCAGCACTGAATTCTGACAAGGGGGACTGTTGGTGGATTCCAGGGTGGGGGGAGGCTCTTGGAGCAGGGAAGAGTGAACTGGCCAGGCTTGTGCCTGCGGCGGAGAGAGGGATTGCCTGCCCCTCTACTATGGGGCGAGAGAGATGCTCTCCCCCCAGGCCAAGGCTGGCAAGGGAAGAAAAGAGACTACCTTCTGCCCAGCCAAAGGGCTCCTCTACACGGGAAAGAGGCCGGAGGGGACCGGGGCCCTTCTCTCTGCCTGTGGGGGAAGCCCAGCCTAAAGGCAGGAGACAAGCCAAGGTGTCCAAGGTTGATGGCCAGGACTGGATGGTGGGGCCACTGGAACTGCTCTGGCTATTTGATATGGACTCGGGGACAGCCGGAAAGTGAAGATTGGTGGTGGCCCAGGGCCAAGCGAGGCTGTTCTGGTGCCTGGCGAAAGGAGAGAGAGCCCCATCCCCCAGCTCGTGGCTGGAACATGCGACCCTGCAGCCACCGGGCCTGGGGAGGCCGCTCGCCTCCCTCCACGGTCTCTGGGTCCCGTTGCAGGGCACCCTTGATCTCGCTGGGCAGCAAGGAGAGGCGGCTGGCGGCTCAGCCTGTCACTTCCGATCAGGAGGCCCGGGGCCTCTTTCGGTCATTAGCACAAAGGACTTTTTCATCACTGGGCTCAATCAAATTAATCTGAAGTGAAAAACGTGGCGCTGACAAAAGGCATTTAGATAAAGCGACCTCGGCCGGGGAGGGCCCCCGAGCCTCCCCTCCCCCCGCAGAGCTAGAGACAAGCAGCTGGCCGGCAGCCCCGGGGCCCGAGGGCCACCGGCCGGCAAGGGCAGTGTCTCCCACACTAGATGCACTTCGCAGCCCAGACCCAGACAGCTGCCCCGTGGCGCCAGGGGGTCAGAGCAAAGAGCCCAAAGCAGAGGCCAAGAGGAGCCTGGGATGACCTTGGCCTCACCCGGCCATCAGCCTTGGCTTACCCTCAGGTTTAAAGCAGCAGCAGCAGCAGCAGCAGCAGCCCTTCAAGGCAGACGGTCTTGCCAAGAGACCCCCAACTCCTCCCCAGAGAGATGTTTGCATGGGGGAGCACAGATCTCTCCCAGGTCTGAGCCTCTGAGCTGATGGGGAGCGCTGATCCCTTCACAGCCTGTCACTCTGAAGCTGGGGCCTCTGCCTGTCACTGCCCGTGGGTGGCTTCCCTCAGGGCAAAGGCCAAGGAGCAATTACTGGCACATTGAGGTGCTGCTGGGGGGCCCTCCCCCACAGAGCTGCCCCATCCAGAGGTTGAGAGTTGCCGAGGATGCTGCCTGGGTGTTGCATGGACAGACAGAGCAGCTTCCCGAGAGGAGACAACTGCCACGGCTAACCCCTGCCCCAGAGAAGAGGGGCTCCGCCTATTCTCCAAAGCACCAGAAGGCGGGACAAGAAGCAACGGGTGGAAGATCATTCAGGAGAGAGACAGCCCAGAAGGGAGAATTTCCAGACAGGGAGGACAATTAACCTGTGAAGGACTTTCCCTTCAGAAGTTGTGGGGGCTCCACCACAGGGTGTGTGTGTGTGTGGGGGGGGGGGGGTTTCAAGAAGAGATGGGACAGACAATCTCAAGAAGAGGCATCAGCAGATCTCCTGCTTGAGCGAGAGGCTTGCCATCTGCTCATCGGTGCCCGGCTGGCCCCTGGGGAAACAGGCCAGGCCAGGCTAGATAGAGACACCTTTACCCTGAGCCAGCCAAGGCCGCTTCATGAAGGACTGGGAAGCCACGTCCACCGACGTCCACCGCTTCTCTTGGCTGCCTTGGAGCCTGTTGGTTTGTGCTCTGAGGGCGGCAGACATGCTACCCCGTAAGTCTCCCTTCCATGCCCAGACCGTCACTCAACGCGCTCTGCCCGCCATTGGCTGCTCCCCTAGGTGCCACCTTTTCACCCACCAAGACTCCATAGCACAGAAGCTATGAAAGGAACTGGGATGGTTTAAGTGAAGGCCGGCACATCCATCACGTTGCCCTGGGACTCAGACCGCCCATTGCCCACAAAAGTGCAATCGAGCCAAACGCTCCTGTGGGCGGAGCACTGGCACCCGCACGCCAGTATCTGATCATGCCCCAGTCCAGGGTACGGGCCTTCTCCAGCCCAGTCCCTGACCCAGCAGGGTCCCAGAGCTGGTCGGCGAGCTGCTCCATGGGCTCCCGGGAGGGCAGTCGGAAGTCCCTGTCAGCTGCCCTGAAGGAGCACCTGGGGCGGGAGAAGGCAGGGAAAAGCCGCTGCCCCAGAAGTGCTGCCCTCCGACCTGCCCAGTTTCTCAGCACCAAGCAGCTTCTGCGGGACAGTTGGCAGGGAGAGGCAAGAAGCCCCAAGGAAGACCATTCCTTTTCCCCCCACCCCCACCCCAGCAACAGACCCCAGGCTTTGAAAACAGGTGACCTCACCTTGCCAGCTTGGGGGGGAGGGGGTCTCTCCTGTAGCGTAAGGAGAGAGATTTCTGGACAAGCCCAAGGCAGCCGTACATCTCAGAGCAAAGAGAGGCAGGAAGATGGCCGCCACACAGGGCTCCCCACAGCCCCCACCACCACCACAGCACCCCCCCACCTGCCCCCCGGCTGGACAGGCACAGCTCACCTTCTTCCCGATCAGCTTCTTGCGCAGGAACTCCCTGGCCTCGAACATGTAGGGGATGTCATAGAGGGGACGGAGTTTCCGGTTCTTGTCCTGGGAAGGAGAGAAAGGGGTGAGTGGTGCCAGCAGGTCCCTCGGGAGTATGGCATTTCGCCCAGCTGGCCATCTGAGCTCCCGGGCCCGAAACAGGAAACCCCGAGGACCCCACAGGCAGAGTCCTAGGAGAGCAAAGGCAGGATAGGGAGGCCCATAAGGCTGGGGCACAGCATATTTCCCACCCCAGAAACAGCCTAGAGGAGGGGGCAATCCTGGAATGCCCCACCCCCCCCTCAGGGAATACTAGTACCAGGCCATCCTCCCCACAACCCTCTGCAGCCCAAAGCCCGGATTTTCTTCTAGGCAGCCACATTTCTATGTCATAAAAATGTTTTTTCTTTTAAATGAGAGGATTGAAACACCTTTCCTCAGGATGGTTGAGGATTATGGGTCATCCTCGTTTAGCGACGGCAACTCAGTTGCTAACTGAAAGTCAACTACACACCTAGGATCTTATTTCAGCTCTCCTCTGATTTACAGAGCTGCAAATGTTATGAATGTGAGGATGGGTCACAAGGTTAATTTTTAATCACTGTTTTAATTGGGAATGGTCACTAAATGAGGAGTAGGTATAGTGAAAACCACTAGGACGGAAAAACACCCAGGAGATGATAACACATTCAGGGGAGGAAGCCCTCGACAGGGTTGAGCAGCCACCTGAAAAAGACCGGAAGCCTCTTCGAATGAAACAACACAATCGGTGTTGCCAAGAGGAAACGCAGGCTCACCCTGGGAGAAGGCAGACGGGGCCTTGGGGGAACTCACAAGAAAGCCCATTTTAAGTTATTCAGGAACAGGGAAGGGAGCCCGGGGGTCTCTCAGACAGCCCAGAGGAGCCGAGACAGGGCAGAGGGACAGAGGCTTAGTTTGGGTGGCTCAACCGGGCCCTCTGCGGCTCCCTCTCGAGTCCCCCCCCAGCTGCCCAAAGGCCCCATCATAGCGGCGGGGGGGGGGGGACACTCCTGCGAGGTTGCCTTGGAGGGTAGCAGCAGCTCCTCCGCTGAGAGAGAGGGACCTGCTGAGAGGCTCCTTCCCATTTTGCTGCATAAGCAGTCTGACTGGAAAGGCTTGTGGCAGTGTGCCAAGGCCGGCCGGCTGGCCAGCCAGGCAGCTGTCTAGCAAAACTGCACTGCAAGGCCAGTTTGCTTCCTTCAGGGCGGAAGCAAAGCGGAGGTGGCAGCAGAGTCCCCAAGGGCCCCTTTCCCAGCATCCTGGCCTCCCCCCTTCTCTCTTCCGCACAGCACCGGGCTCTGCTCTGGAAAAGCGTTCACACGAGCTACCTGCAGAGAGCGATCGATGGGGCTGGGCAGGTAAGGAAGAGGCTGTCCCTTAAGTCTGTGTGGATGGAGACTCACGCACCAATTGATATCTCTGCATGCAAATTGATAAATAATTTCACAGACGATAAAGCCACTCAATTAATCTTCCACCCAAGTCACACCAAATAAAATCAATTAATGTGCATCTTGTTCCTGCTTTATCCCACACCAGTAGCTGCTCTTCAATTACAATTAACCAAGGGGATTGGCTGTGCTAAAGTGACAAAACGGAGAAAAGGACACCTCTTCTCACACACACACACACACACACGCCAAGAAAAGAACAAGTTTTGTACCAGGAGGGAGTTCTGGAATCTGACAGGATGTAAATCCCAAAGGAGCCTCCCTGGGAAAGGCTGGGTATAAATCCAGCAAACACATAATTAAAATAAATATTGGGCTCACACCAGATTAATTTCTGAACAAATCTTGCTCCTATTTCATCGATTCATTCATTACCGTATTTTATTTATTTATTAAGCAGATTTATATGGCCATCCATCTTGGAAATATGATTCTGGGTGGCTAACAAGAGATTAAAAATAATAAAACCCCAGATGAACAAAAGGTGGAAATGTTTCTTGGTTGCTGAGGGTAAACCCAGAGGAAACAAGAAACTGGACTCCCGTTCCTTCATTCGGTCCCAATGCCAGCTGAATGGGGGGAGGAAGAGCCTCTCCCCCCCAAACCCCATGGAGCTGTGGAATGTGTGTGTGTGTGTGTGTGTGTGTGTGTGTGTGTGTGTGTGTGTGTCCCACATGCCTCCCCTAGGTTGGTCAGCCCCCTCCCCCTCCTTTCTCTTTTGAAGCAGCAGGGAGAAGGGAGGCTTCCAGAGGAAGCCTTGGGTGCCCTGCAGGAGGTACCCGCAGGGGCAATGCCCCCTGCACGGAACCAGCCAGTCCAAGGAAGAGGAGAATCAGCAGCCCAACAGCAAAGCCGGCTCTTTGATCTCTTCTGCAACTCCTGGGTGGGGGGCACCTGGGGCCTGGATCCGAGGGGGGAGGGGGTGGAACATGAACTTCCCGCAGGAAGCAGAACCAGAACCAGCCTGTGGGGAAGCTCAGCTGAGCCGCAGCCGCAGGGGGAACCACGATCCCCTCCCTCCATCCTGGGAGGCGCCAGATGGTTCTGCCCTGATCCATGGCAGATCAGTGGGGAAAGGGGCCAGGAGCTGCAGGGGACCCCCACCACCAGCATTCTCTTTGGGGAACAGAGACCCACGGCTCTCGGGGCTCCTCCTGGGCTGAAAGACAGGAGACGCAGGGCTGGGGGCGATAGCTGCCATGCTCCCCTCTGACCCAGCCAGGAGCAGGAGGGAGGCGGCAGCCGTGTTCCTCTTCTTGAGCTGCTGCCAGAAGAATTTATGCTGGGCCTCTGAGCGCCTGTCAAGAGAAGCCATCAATCCAGGTTTGCCAGCCACTCTGAGTTATGCGCTGCTGCAGGGTCTGAGGCTTCCCCTCCAGCGCATCTCCTGGGCCTGTCAACTGCTGTGGCTCCCCACCCCATCCCGGCTTCAACCAGGCGACCGGTCCACATTGACCCCCAGGCCAAGAGGGGTGGTGGGCCAGGCTTACAAGTAGCCGCCTTCCCTCCCTCCTTTCCTTCCTGGCCGGGCGGAGCAGAGGCAGCAGCACCAAAGGCTGGAGAACAGCGGGACCACCGACTGCTCAACCACCCTCTTGCCCCCCCCCAGCCTCTCCCCCCCAAAGGCCCCCCTGGCACTCGGGATGCTAGAGGGCCAGCCCCTTTCCCCAAGAGCCCCAAGCCTGTCCTGCCCCCAGGAAGCCAGGGGTGGGGTGGAGTGGAGCTCATTGCCCCGTAGGAATTGTGTCCGTGGGAATGAAATGCCTCTTGGACCTCCTTGTTACATCCAGATGACCTCACCAGACCAAGGAAACGCCCGGCTGCCCTTCCCAATCTCCTGGGCATTGCAATCTGCCCCCTTCAGCCTTGGCAGGATCCAGTTCGTGCTTCCACTTTATGGATCCTGGTCTCTCTGGCTCAAACAGACCCCTTGCAACTTCTCTCTTCCCCGCCTTTAACACACACACACACACACACACACACCCAAGCCAAGCAGACCTTGGCCACTGGGCCTCGAATGCTGTTTGGAGGAGGGGGCATTTCGGCAGGGTCTTTGCCCGGGCCATCTGGCCCCAAGTCCTGAGCAGAGTCCTAATTTCTGCCTCCATCCGTTCAGGAGGGCCCGGCTGAGGGAAACCTGAAGCCCTCCCTGCCATCTATTTCACAGGTGACGCCTTCCGCATCAATCAGCACATAAATATACCCAGTTAAAACTCCTGCCCCATCAATTATTTGCTTCTTTTCAGCCAACCCCTTTTAACCGATCAAGCTAAGCCAAGCGGTGGCAAGCACAGACCGGAAATTCTCCCAGCCCAATTCGGAAAACCTTGACAAAACCCTTGAGGTTCAGATGACATTGGATTCTGGGGTGAGCCAAGAGGAATTTCAGTCTGATTTAAGGCAACAATGCTGAGTCCCCAAAGTCCTTGGGGGACCTCAGACACTGCCAGGTACAGGGGCACCACGGAGGGCATCAGGGCAGGCACCGCCGCCGTGGGAGCTTAAGTCCCAGATGGACAAGAGCTTCCCGGGCAAAGGGAGGGCATGTTCTTCCTGAAAGCAAGGCGCAGCAGGTGAGGCCAGAGCAGCTCCCCACTGCAGACCCTCTGCCCCCCTTAGCAGAGCAGTCAGGTGTCCTGCTGTGGGGTGAGCCTCACAAGGCATGGAAGGTCCAAGGGCTTCAACCGCCCACCCTCCCGAGACTCTGTGCCTCCCGTTACGCTTGTATCACTCAGACATGCTGAGGGGCTGCTTCCCCCATGATCTCCTTCTCCAGCCCAGCCCCACAAGCCCCTGCCCCCCATGCTCCTCACTTGAGATTCAGGCAAACTGAATGGAGGAGGAGGAGGAGGAGGCAGCCATGATCTGCCAGAGCTTTCTCCTTGAAGAGCCGAGCAGCGCCTGTACCCCCCCTCAGCCCAAGACCTGCATCCACCTGGCCAGGGACGGGGTGCCAGAAGCAACTCCGTCCTTCCCGAGGGTCTGCAATGCAGTTGCTGCCCTGGAGCAGCAGGACGCCAAGAAGACCCCCTCCAGGAAGCAGAGATGCCAGACTGCCACCAAGAAGAGGGGCTCCTGTGCCTTTATTTGTTTGTTTGTTTGTTTGTTTGTTTTATTTATTTATTTATTCATATTATTTATTTATTTATTTATTTATTTATTTATTTATTTATTCATATTATTTATTTATTTATTGGTTCGATTTATATGCCGCCCTTCTCCGGAGACTCAGGGTGGCTTACAATGCCTTAAGCAATAGCCTTCATACTTTTGTATAGACCTGCTTAGTAGGAGGACTTTCGGCCCCCCGTAAGCGGTGTTCTTTTTTATACAAAGTCAGCTTATTGCCCCCACAATCCAGGTCCTCATTTTACCTACCTCGAAAGGATGGAAGGCTGAGTCAACCTTGAGCCTGGTGAGATTTGAACTTGCAGTAATTGCAGGCAGCTGGTGCTACTTGCAGCAGAGGAGCCCACCAAGGGCAGCGCAAGAGGTCTGCTGCTGCCTCTCCTTGTCCAGAGGACCCTGTTGTAGCCATGGCGGGCTCAGAGGGGGAGCAAAGAGAAGCTCCAGCACGAGTCTCGAGGGTCCCTCCCTGAGCCACCTCGGGAAGCCAGGCTGCTAAGGGCAACACCTGAAGCAGCCAGGGGCCTCCCTGCAGCAGAATCCATGCAGCAGCCTAGTTGGAGGCCGGGCCTTGGCTGGCGGGGGAGAGCCCAGCACCCACCCCCATCAGCTCTCCGGCAACCCAGACGAGCCTTCTCTCCCAAGAGAGTAAATGCAAAGATAATAAAACCAAAACAACCCACAGTACTGGGCAGCCTCTGATGGCAGGGGCCAAACAGGAAAACCGTCACTTCCTTTTCTCTCTGTGAACCTGAGAAGTCATAGGACACAATTGCCACAATACACCAACCTCTTCATGGCTGACCCAGAGCAACTCCCCCTCGGAAGCCCCCTCCCCACTTGAGAGTTATTTATGGCCTTCCCATCGTCTGCACCTACGGAAATGACCCTCTCAGCAGGTGCCGTGACCTCTTCAACCTCTTCCCACCCCATCATTCAGCTCAGCTTCAAGCAGGACCATTTCCTGGAAATCACAACAAAACGCCTGTGGACAGATAAGCCCCTCCCCCTCATTATGCGGAAAAGCTTCCATCCACCCTGCAGGCCGACAGGCTTCCAGGACACATGCACATACCCCCCCCCCATCTATCACCTACTGTCAGGCCTGGGCTGCCCCTCTTGTGATTCTGACCCACTTGACCGAGAGGCCGGATTGATGGAATTAGAGCCTGAACTGCCCACCCAGCACGACCGAAGGACAAACCGAGAGGGCCAGCTCAATGGCCGGAGATGACTTACTGAAGGCCGACCTCAGAACGGGGCACACACCACCGTGTGTCACTTACAGCTCAAACCACTCAACTGCGCTGGTAATGAGACGCAGCCCATTCTGGGCAGACACCCTGCACGGGGGGGGGGGGGGGGGGTGTCCGTGTCCCCGTGTCCCAGGCTTGCATTCAGGCAGCCACACAACTGCAGCAGATCCTCCCGACTGACACAAGGACAACCAGGCCAGGGTGGAAGCAGAACTTGCGCAAAGCTAGTTGTCTCCTTTGCCCCCGTGTCCGCCTCAGTAGCACCTTCACACCCACACACACAACTAGAGGTGTGTGTGGCATTCTTCTCCTCCGGTGTGATTCTCCCACGGGACAAACGGGGCACCTGTGCGGGCATGCAGCACGCTTGGCATCCAGGCTCCAAACAAGAACATTGACACTCCAAACTGTCAGGGTAGTTCTGCCTCCAGAACACTTTTATAGATTGAGAGCTCAAAAATGCCTCCCTTGGGAAAAAAAGGCCTTTTAAGTGGACCGTCCAGGGGAGGACGCTGAGCCTGCACCCAGCCTGAGGTTTCAGGCCACCTCAGGAGGCCTCAGGCAACACAACGGGGTCTTAATGCATCACAGCTCTCAATTGGGAAGGTGCTGGATATCTGTTGCACACACACACACACACACGTCCTCTGCGTCTACACAGCCACCTTCTCTTCCCCTCCCCCCTCCAAGCCTCCCCCCCACATTTAAATTCCACGTTGGCCTGCAGAGGAGACCCATGAAAGCCGATGCCTCTGAATGAAAGGTCTCGGCTGAAAAGGCAAATGCCGTCTGATTTGGGGCTGGCACAAATTAGCAATCCTCGGGCACTCTCTTCCGGGAAGATCAGAACAGAAGACCCAGAGCTCTGTAGTGCACCCCAAGGAGCTGCGGAGCACACCAAGAAACCTGAAGCTGAGGAGGGGTGTCAAGAAAACCGGACTCACTCAAGGATGCCCAGAGGGAGCCACACGTCAACCCTGTGCCTAAAAAGGATACGCTACAGGGACAGTCCTCCATAATTGGCTGGAAACTCCCCAGTCGGTAAATGGAAAATCACATGGACTTCCGTTGCTTCACAGCTGATTGTTAAGGGAGTCACTGCGGTCGTGGAGCTGCCACAAAATGCACTTTTATTCCGTGCCCTGCATTAACTCTGCCTGTCTCAAGCGTGCTAATTGCACTCACATGATAAGTGAGATGCTGCAACGGTTACAAATGGGAGGATCCATCACCAAGCTGTTTTTTGCACCGTCCTAACAAGCAGCAGTCACCGTACAAGGCAGTGAGGACTCTGAATAGACCTTGGGTGACAACCACTCATTCAGCAACCTTTCACATCTGTGAAGGCCCTGAACCAGGTGGCCATATGACTGCGGGGCTGCAGCCATCACTGCAACCACCGAGGTCCTGTGATCGCGATTCGGATGCTTGGCAATGGGCTCACAATTGTGACAGCTGCAGCGTCCCGCAGTCAGGTGATCGCCCTTTGCTACCTTCCAGCTCCCGCACCTGCGGCCTTTTCTCCCCAGGAGCCCCCGGGCAGCATGGGGACCTGGTATGCTGGAGTGGAGTGCCCTGCCCACCCCCCTGGGCTCTGTGGCCCCTGCAGCACCAGCCCACCCATTGCCAGGGATGCAGTTTCAGCACTTTTCCCATGTTGCACTCATGCTTACGACCCACGTGGGGCACTTAAAAGACGGCAACGGGACTGCCAGGATTGAGACTGCTAAGCGATGCAGTCATGCAACATTGTGGATGGTGACCGCTCCCTCAGCAACAGAAACTCCCACCCCAATTGCCCTCATAACTTGAGGACTGCCAGTAGCTGCCCCTTCCTCTGGATCCGGGTTTGGGGGCTTCATTTGTTTTCCGGAAACAGCCAGTTATTTTCAGAGAGGCTGAGAGGCTTCCCTCCTTTGGGAGCAGTTTGTCATCTCTGGGGACTTTTATTTATTATTTATTCAATTATGAGGCCATCCAGCTCCATAATGACTCTGGGAGACTTAAGGGTGAAAATGAAAAGTAAATAAATGTATCGGAAAGAAAAAGGAGGCAGCTGATCGGAACCGGCCCTCCAGCACCGAGGACCCCTCCAAGCCTGGGCTGGGCCTTGCAGAACCACCAGGTCTCCCACAGCCCCCCGAGGCCGGGAGGACGTGACGGGCAGGACCCTCCAGGGGGCCTTATTCCATGGGGCAGGAGCCAGCCCCAAGAGGTCCCAACTGACATTGCTTAATTGATGAGACCCAGAGCCTGCCACTCTCCCCGACCTCACCAGATGGGCCAGGACTTCCGGTGAGGGTAGGGGTGTTTGTGGACCCTAAGCCGGGCAACAGCACTGGAAGGGAAACCGGCCCTCTGAATTGTCAACTGGCAACCAGTGCCAGTTGTGTACATACCACCACACACCCCTACTGCCCCCCCCCCATCCTGGGTCTAGATAATCCTGAAGCAAATACATCAAGCCGGCAAGAAGGGTTACCCAAGCCAAAGGGGTCCAAATATTTCTGAAGTGCAGAGAAATGGGGGAGCATAAGGAGGGGAGGAGGGGCAGCGCAATCAGATTCTCTTGTCAGGTTCTTTTATGGTAGCCCTTCTCTGCAGTTCTAGCTTTCCTGGCCTGGCCTACGTAGCAGGGCCGACAGAGGTGGCCTCTCAAGAAGGATATACATTAAAGAGAAAGTAATTATAGTTCAGAATATAAACAAATTATTTTATTGGTTCCTGAAGTTGCTGTAAAATGGATTTCTAATGAAATAAGAGAATTTCAAAGATATACATCTCGGATTATAGTTCCAAGGAGGCTTTTTTCCATGTCGGTGTCTGGAATGAGAGCAGCAGCTTTCCCTCTGACAGGAAGGCTGCCAAAAGGCAGGAACCGCCTCCACACACTCTCTGCAAGACGTTGTCCACGGGCCAGAGGAGGCCGGCACACTTCCCACAGCGCACCAAGTGCCAGAGGGTGCAGCCACTTCTGCTGGATTTCAGCGCAGTCCCAGCAATTCAACCCTGATCTGTGGAAATGGGGTTTTTCTCCACAGGACGGTCCTTTGAGAACCACCACCACCTTTCTGGCAAGTGATCTCGACAAGGTGAGTGGATCCCTTCAAAACACACCCAGGAAGGAGAGGCGATGTGCAGATCAATGCTCACCTGGTCCCGGTGTGAGGATCCCCACATCCTCCCACAGGAGGCGGCTTCTCAGCCCAGAGACGAATATGAAATCTGAATTCTGCTTGAAGCCTCTGGAGAAAGGATCTGGTGGCAAATTCCTTCTGCTTCAGCCATTCTGGGGTTGAGTGACCTATATTCCTTCAAGCTTCTGCTCTTGGATGGATACTCTGACATTCTTCCACACAATTTGCCGATACAATTGAGAAGTCGTTGCTCCACTGATGTCTGCAACCTGCCAGGTCCTGAGGCTGCAAAAATGGACCCAAATCGTGTTACTCCCCTTACTTTTCACAGCTGGGCTGAGACTCTCGTGCTGGAAGGTCGCCTTGTGTTTTCTTCCATTTCTCATGAAACCCATGAAGTCCTGCTTTCCTCCGGATTGGCCAGATGCTCCTGGGAAAGTCTAAGTGGTGGCGATGGCCTCTCTGGACAGCAGCACTCTCTTCCTTGGCCTTGCCTCCCACAGACCCCGCCCCTTCTGTGCCTTCCACGAGGCCCCCCGACTGCTTCCCACTGTCCAGGTGGGTCTTTGCAGGACGATGTGCTGCTGGGGGCAGAAAGTCTGGGTGGCGTTTTCTCCCTCTGCACCTGCCCACCCAAGGATCGCTGTGGGCCCCAGCCCTGACCTCAGCATGCTGAACACCGATTCGGCTCCCCAACAGCGGACTCTACCTGGCAAGCGAAAAACGTGGCTTCTTATACGGGGCGAGCCTCAACCATGAAACCTGACCGGCTCCTCATTGACTGACCCAGTTTAGAGAAGTGATTATCCTAAGGCTCTGTGTCCTTTTCCAATGAAGGCAGCGAACGCTGGCCTAATATGTTCAATAAATATATGTCACGGCATAATATCTATTAATAGGCCTTAGATGATCCTCGGATTGCGTTATCAGCCAGAAGGGGGCTTCAGGACCCTGGATGATCCTGAAGGTTTCTTTCAGGCCAGCCTTTGGAGGGGAAGAACCAGAGGGCAGAAGCCCCTGAAAGTGGCCACCCTGCAACTGAGGAGAGGAGGGGACGGAGACGCATCCGATTAAAGCTGTTGGCCGAGAATCAAAGAAAGGAGCAGACGGGGCAGCAACCAGAAGCAAGAGATGTACAGGTAGTCCTCGGCTTACAACCATTCCTTCAGCGTCTGTTCAAAGTTAAGGTAGTGCTGAACAAAGGGACTTGTTCCCGGTCCCCAAAAACCTGGCTGTTGCAGCCCCCCTTGCTGTCATGTGACCAAAACATGGGAGATTACACTTACGGTCCAGGGAGTGCTTCAACTCCCCCCCCCCCAACTGCCTGTCTGCAACCCATCTCTGCCCTTCTGGGCCCCTGCGCTCCCTCCACAGCGCCTGCCTTCCTGGCTGAGCTGGATGTCTTTGGTGCCCACTGCTGACCAGGCGTGCCCAGCTGGCCCTTTGCATGCCAGGCTTTCTTCCCCACAGCCATTTCCTCGCAAGGCCTGGGTGTGATGGCCACCGGTGGGTCTAGGCCGGGCACGCTTGGATAGCAAGGGAGGGCAGGAGACATTTGGGGTGGTGGAGGAGCAGCAGGGCTTTGGGGGCGACTACAGCTGCCAGAAGGGCAGAGAGAAGGGAAACGGCCCTTCCCTTAGGGAGATTCGGGGCTAGGCGGGACCAAGCCTGGAATGGGCTTGGATTGGAATGGGAGCTCGCTTAATGACCCATGAGTCTTGGGTAACTATGGCAACCGGGAGCGGCAGGATTGCAGTCTCTAAGCGATGACATCGCACCTTGTCACTGCATCATTATTAACCGAAATTTTCGTCCCAATTGTGATCCTATCAAGTGGGATAAAGAACTACAATATCCCACTTTGTGCAGACAATGGGAGTTTTAACTTTTATAGCAAGAGTGTGAATGGACCTGAAATTATGACTTAAACAACAAAACTTACTGAACTCCATTACATATGGGCTGTCAAAAACAACACTTTGTCGGAGATGGCTGTAAGAGGGATGCTTCTTTAAACATGTGGTTCTACCTATAGGTCCCATAGGTACCAAGTTTGGGGAGAAAGTAGTGGATTGTATACCTACATTGTGCGACAAAAGTTCAGAGGCTAATACTCTTTTGAACTCTATACCTCGTACATGGAATTTGCCAACCAGACAACGTTCATGAATTATCCATGCCAATCTTTCGATGGCCAAGGGAATGATGTTGAAAGATCAGCGCTTGCCCACTCACCCAACGGAGTGAAGACCAGACTGCACCGGCCACCTAGGAGCAGATGGCTGAGAGATGCAGACTTTGTAGGGACAACTATAAGGGGGCTCAATTATGTGAAGTACATGAGCTTTAAAAAAATGATAGTGGTATAATAGAGAAGAAGGGATAGAGATCTAGAATCCAGTGTTACTAATAGAGAAAAAGTGATAGAGGGAGTTGAAGTCCCCGGGACCTTGGGCGAGAGTGACCAGTCATATTGGAATTCAATGCAAACACAAGCAGTAGAAAATTATCTAACCAGTGTCTTAAACTTTAAAAGAGCTAATTTTAACAAACTCAGAGGGAGCCTAAGAAAAATTCCATGGATGAAAATCCTAAAGGGGAAAACAACTCAAGAAGCATGGGAAACTGAAAAATATGATCATAAAAGCCCAGTCCAATATAATACCACTGAAAAAGACAAACAAGTAATCCAAGAAGAAACCAGCATAGTTACACAAAGATCTCTCCGATAAACTGAAAGACAAAAAGGATAAGTACAAAAAATGGAAAGAGGGATACATAACTAAGGCAGAATTATCAGCAGATAACTCGAATCTGCAAAGATGAAGTCAGGAAAGCAAAGGCCCAGAATGAACAAAGACTTGCAACCAAAGTCAAGATAGTAAAAAAGTTTGTTTCAACATATAAATAACAAGAAAAATGTCAAGGAAACAGTAAGTCCACTAGAAAGAGAAAATGGCAAGGAAGTTATAGGCAGCAGAGAAAAAGCAGAACTGTTTAACTCATTCTTTGCATCAATCTTCACGCAAAAAGAAACTATAGCCCAACCTACCAAAAACATAACCATAAATGACAGACTAGAAATAAGCATGGAAATGGTAAGAGAACACATGTCTAAACTTGACAAATATAAATAACCAGGACTTGATGGATTACATCCCAGGATTCTGAAGGCGCTGACAGATGTTATCTGAGAACCATTGTACCATCTTTCAAAAACCCTGGAGTACCAGGGAACTATCAGAAGATTGGAAATAGCTGATGTGGTTTCCATCTTCAAAAAAGGAGAAAGTAACAGACCTAGAAAACCACAGACCAAACAGCATAACATCAATACCTGGGAAGATACTTGGCAAAAAAAGAATAAAAAACAGATCTGCAAACATCTAGAAACAAATAAAAGTTGTAACTAGAAGCCAACACGGGTTTATTAAAAACAGATCATGCCAAACCAATCTTATTTCATTCTTTGACAAAATGACTATATTAGTAGACCAGCGAAATGCTGTGGACATAATATACTTAGACTTCAGCAAAGGAGGGGTGAAATGCTACCGGTTTGGACTGATTCGCCCAAACCGGTAGTAAAAAATGCTTTAAAAAAAGTTTTTAAAAAGTTCCAATGATCATGTGACATAGCTGCCTGTCGGAACTTTTTTTTTACTTTTTTTAAAGCATTTTTTTTACTACCAGTTCGGGCAAATAGGTAGTAATCAAATGCTAAAAAAAAGTTTTAAAAAAGGTTCTGACGATCAGCTGTGACAATCAGCTGTGCCGGTCAGAACTTTTTTTTTACTTTTTAAAGCATTTTTTTACTACCTGTTGTCCAAACCTGTATTTTTGTGTAAAGTGTGATAGTTTGTTTTTGAGCTCTCCATGACTCTGTGCGGTTTCTGCTTGTTGCAGGGGCCATTTTGTGTGAAGTCCAGCTGCTTTTGCATTGTGTGTGTGTCAGTTGTGTAGCTTTTGTGTAATTTTTGTGTAAAGTGTGACCACCATGACCACGCCCACCTAGTCACATGACCACCAAGCCATGCCCACACAACCGGTATGGAAAATTTTTGAATTTTACCACTGCAGCAAGGCATTTGATAAAGTAGACCACAATCTACAGGCAAAATGGCTGCCTATGATCAAGAGAAGGTGTGTCACTTGGCTCCTGTTTAGATTCCCACAATGGCACACGTTTTTTCTAATGGGCAGAATTGATATTCTGAAGCTGATGGAAGGGGACACTACACAAGACCTACTTATGTGGGATTTGCATTCATGTCCAAGCCTGGGTGACCAGCATCCCAGGGTCCGGAGGAAGCCAGCTGAGCCTACGCATCTCGCCAATGGGAACTGCAGAAGCCCGGGCAAAATACCAGATTCCGGAATGAAGTGCTCACCTTCCTTCACAGAAGAGGAAAAGAGGATACTGGAAAGATTCCAAGCAGGAAATAAAGTGGCTGACCAGTGGGCACCTTGAAAACAGGGCAGCAATGGCTCAACAGGCCTTGGTTACCATCCAGTCTGCCACACTCACCTTATCTCGTCTCTGGATCAGGCAATTTCCATAGTGGATGGGGGGAATGCTGGGCATGTAATGTATTTCAGCAAGGCATTTGACAAAGTGTTACGTGACAGACTCATTAGCAGTCTATCCGGGCGAGGACCGGGTGCAGGACAATTAAATGGATACACAGAATGGCCAGCATGAAAACTGTGCTCCAGAAGGGCCCAAGTGGGAGCAAGATGAATATGAGCCCACCAGCCCTTGGCAGTCCTCTTCGGCCAGCGCATCTTCTCCTCTGCTCTGTAAACAGCCCGTGAGTCCTCACAGAGTTTCCAAGCCTAAATGGTGGCATCAATTAGCAAAGGAGAGTTATCTGTCCAACAGCCAACAGATAAAAGAAAATGGCACTGGACACTGGCAGGTTCATGGCGGGGGGGATCCCTGTTTTGCACCCCTGTCCTGCATTATCCGAATAAGAGGAGAACCTCAGGAGCCAGCATTTGGCAGCTCCAAGAGGCCCGGCAGGTCAAGGAGCCTCCTGTCTCCATTGAGGGGAGGGCAGACGTACTTCAGTCCAGCCTCCCAACTCAGCTGCCCGTCCACCCTTCAAGCCAGCCAGTGGCTTCACAAAGGCTGCTTCCTCATTGCCTCAGGCATCCAGGCTGGCCCAGAGCAGACTGACACAGGTTCTCCTGTTTTGTCTGAAGGGAGATCATTACTGTACTGGCTACTGCTGAATTCCAGGTGAGCTTGTGGGCAGATGAAGCAGGCCTCCAGCAATCCAGAGCAACTGAACAAGACAAAGTGCAGGAGGGGGGGGAGGTCCTGGAGTGGCCATCCAGGTTTACTAGTGGGCTCAGCAGGGGCAAAGCGGCTCTCGCCATCGCAGAAGAGAGGGCGCTGCCTCCTGTCACTCATACCGCCTGCCAAGGCAGCAGAGGTAGGTGGCCCTTCCCCAGCAGCCGAAGAGAGAAATGCAGGTGCCCATTCTACCAGAACAATATGATAAAAAGACTACATACTTGACCCTGCAGATACTAACTGCAACTAGAACTGTATTTGCGCAACAATGGAAAAATGATGAGATTTCGTCTGAGGGGAATGTAATTAAGAAAATATTAGAATGTGCAGAAATGGACAGACTAACGCTTACTATTAAGGATAAAGAAGAAATTGAATATTTTCTGATATGGGACATATTTTATCAATGGCTAGATAACAGAAACGGAAGTTAGAAAGGAAGAGATATAAAAAAAAGGAAATGGTAGACAGTTGTTAAAGAAGATGACGTTAAGTATTAATGTTATGTTATTATATTATCAATATGATGGTGATGAATATCACAACAAAGATGTACCCAGAACACACCCTGTTTGATGAAAATTGAATGTTATATAAATAAAACAAATAAAACATGCAGCTGCTCAGTTTTTCTGTCAAGGGTCTCTTGAAGCCCCTCCCCCCAGGCTCAATGCCATCCATGACCCAAGAGAAGCAGCATTAGATGGGGGTGGGGGGACGACAAAGGGGAGAGGCTACTCATTCTTTCTCTTCTAGTAGTTCGCTCGCTTCTCCTTCATTTATTTTTAATTAAGGAGATGTATATGGCTGAGTGGTGCAGTGGCCTAGGGGTGGAGCTCTCACCTCACAATCAGGAGGCTGTGAGTTCAATCCTAGGTACCGGTAGCTATTTCTCTTCTCTGGGCACCATGAGTAAATATCAGCTGCAAACTCTGCATTGGTGACAAGAAGGGCATCCAGCCAGTAAATACTCAGCTCCATTCAGTTACCCCAACTCCATCCCGATGCAAGGGATTACGGGGTCATTAAAAGAGAGGAAAAAAAAGATGTACATGGCTGCCCATTTTAAGTAATAACTCTGGCTGGATAACACAAACATAGGAAGACATTATAAGAAGACAAAAATGAACCAATTAAAAAGAATAGGGGTGAAACAGCCTGACTCCAGGCTATTAAAACAGCAAGACACAATAACGTAGTCTCCCCTTATTTATTCAACCTATGTGCGGAATATATACACTAAGGGAAGCAGGTTTAAAAGAAGATGAGCACTGGAGGAGGAGAAACCTGCGCTGTGCTGATGATGCCACCCTGATGTGATGGCCAGACAGGCAAAGGATCTGCCAGTTCCAGGAATAAAAGTCAAGGGGCACAGTGAGAAAAATGGGATTAAAATAAATGGAAGACCAAACCAATGACAACAGGCACAACAATCAGCCTTAGAACAGACAACACACATAATCAAAGTGTTTCCGCGTTCTAGGATTAAGCCTTAAAAATAACCAGCAGCCAAGAAATGTGCCACAGGCCAGCCCTGGGCAGAGCAGCCACGAAGGCCTTGGAAAAGATCTTCAGATGCCACAAGGTGTCTGTGCCTACAAAGATCGGAATTTTGCAAGCCTTGTTATGAATGACACTGTGGGAAGTAAAAGTTGGACTTTGAAGAAGTGTTGATGCTTCTGAACTTTGTGATGGTGAAGACCCGAGAGCAGATCGTAGACAGCCAAGAAGATCAACCAGTGGATCACTGAACAGATCAACCCAGAGTTTCACTCGAGACACAAACTCTCCTTCTTCAGACACAGGCTGGGGAGAGCCAGATCTCTATGGGGAGCTCTAGTGTGCCAGGAGAGAGGGAAGGGAAAGAGGGAAGAACTGGCAGCCAGCCGGGTGGACTCAGCTGCAGATGCACCACCCGAAGTCCTGAAGGACCAGGTTGGGAACAGATCCTCACTGCTGAGAGCCCATCGGCACTTAATGACCGATCATCAATCCTGAGATTTTCCTGGCTTTGGCCTCCCTTCTCAGCCCAATTTCCACAGCCTGTTCCTGTGGCTGGCTTCCTGCTCTTCCTTCCTCCCTGGCAGGCTCTTCTCACGCTCCCCTGGTTCTCTGCCACTGAGGTTGAGGGCTTCCAAGCGATTCCCAAACTTTTCCTCACAGACACGGCTGTACGGCCGAGTTTATCCGGTGGAGCTGGCGGCTCTGTTCTCTTCCAACTCGGCTTGACTTGGATGCGACCCGCAGATGAGCAGTCTGGGGCCTTTTCCACAGGCAGCCTTTGGCCACGTCTTCACTATGAGAACTCAGCTCTTCCGGCTCCTTCAGCCGACGAGGCTGTCAATCCGATTTCCGGGATCCATCTGAAGAGGTCCACGCAGGCAGCAGCAGAGGCAATCGGGCTGTTGGGAGACTGGGCTGGCAACCAAGAAATCACTGAACTGGCCTAAACCACAAAGCTCCCTCCTGCTTCCTAGGCCGTACGGCCCAACTATATTTTCTTCCTTAATACTTCCAAATTTGACACTCCAGTTCCCAACCATAAGTAGTAACCTATCTTGCTTGCACGTTCTGTAGATTTTTTTTTTTTTAAAAAAAAAACCTGCTACGGCTGTCCATCTTACATAGCGATTCTAGGCAGCTCGCCACAACCAAGACGAAACAGAACAGCCCGGTTCTCCCGGTTATTTAACAGGGGAAACAATCCAGAAAGGACCAGCTTCTCCAGCTGGAATGGAGCCTCTTTCGGCCTCTCCTGGAATGACAAAAGTGCCCTGGGGCCGGCCATAGGACCAGGGAGGCAGCAAGGAAGGGCTCTTTAGCAAAGCAGCGGAAAGACCATTAGCCACAGCCCTGGGAACCTGCCCTGCCCTGCCCTCGCCAGAAGAAACAAGTCCCCATTTTTTACAAAGGGACAACTGAGGAAGCTCCGGCTCAGCTGAGCCTTCTGGGCATCTAGAAGGCAAGGCTCAGCCCAGCGCTCAGTCCACAAAACGTGGCATCCCAGGACCCACTGAAAAGATGCTGTGGACTCAGACTCAGAATCTCTCACACAAACCATCCAGAAAATGCATAATTACACCTTATCGGCTGCATCTCCCTGTCTGATGAGTCAGTATAGCTAAGGAGGGATGGGCATACCATCACCCTCAAGCTGGCATCACCAGAAAGAACCCATCAAACCAGCACTTTTAAGTCACATTTTAGTCTGTGCATCACCCCAAAGGAAGAGGTGGGGGTCAGCCAGAGGGATCCTTGCTGGCCAGAGCACCATCCCCCTCTGCCCTCCCCCCAAGCTCAAAGCGGAGTGCCGAGGGGTGAGCCCAAAAGCCACCCAGTGAGACCCCACAGTCCAGGCTTGCCTGACACCAGCAGGACAGGAGAGCCAAGCTGCTTCCAGGGGCCTGTTAGCCAGGGGGGCCAAGGGGAGCCCCCAAATATGTTGGAGCCCCCCCCCGCATCACATAGACCCCCACCAGGAGATCGACTCCCCTGCTCCATGCTGCTGCCGCTGCCGCCACCATCACCCAGAGCGGGTGAGAAGGGCCAGCCATCAGCAGAGGGGAGTCCATGACCGGATGATGACAGGCCACCCAGAACCTCCCAGATCCCCGTGGCCCTTCCTGCCCCACCAGGCAGGGGAGTCCAGCAGACACAGGAACTGAACTCTGCTGGGTCAAAGGAGAGAGAAGGGTGCCACACAGCTGTATCTGGCAGACCGCCCCCCCCCCCGGCCATTCTCTGGCTCAAGAAGTGCAACTAGTGGGCAAAGAGTGGGCAGAGGGATCTTCCGGCTCCCCCAGACCACCAAAGGCCTCTCTTCCATGGCAGACCACCCCAGGCTTGGCTAATCACAAGTGGCAATCACAACATCCTTTCAGAAGCCAGGGTGGAGCCTGCTGGGGAGCAGGGTGACCATTCCCATCCTGCCCCATCACTTGGCCTGGCCAACCAACACGGCAAGCCCCCAACCCCCACCCCCACCGGGAAATAGTCCAGCAGAGAAAGCCCTTCGGGGCACTTGGCCCCAAGCAACCCCTAAGGGAGGTTTTCACCTGCCATCGCTCTGCCACAGGGCAGCTGGCGGCAGTGTCTCGACCAGCTCGGCTGCCCTCGTGCTCTAACAGTCCCACTCCGCTGAGAAACGAGCCCCCCATGCCTGAATCGCTGGGGGGAAGCGGCTGGTTTGGGAGTCTTTGCTAGGACTTTTCAGGAAAATAACTGCTCCCTTCAGAAATTGTAGCTCTTACTGCATATTTGTGCGCACACATGTAAAAATGCATAGACTGAGCCAGCCTGGTGCAAAGGTGCCAGAGTAGGCCTGGGAGGTCCAGCCCCAGAAGCAGGCTGGGGGCCCGGGCAGCACCGCCCTCTCAGCCAGGGAGCTGCAAGCCCCCATTCGCCCTGCAGTCGGGAGCAGATTATGGCCATCGCCTGTCATCCTGCAGGGAGCCACTTGGACTAAGGACAATGTGCAGCTGAGGAGCTGAACGAATGGCCGGCAGAAGGATTTAATTCTGAAAGTATTAACAGCCAGCACAACTTGCAGAGAAACGAACCTAATCCCAGACGGTCAAGATCTAGGAAGCCACAAGATCGGCCACCAGCCAATGTCTTCCTGCGGCCTGAACCAGATTAAGCAGGACTGATCAGGCATCGGCTCCAGTCCCTGACCCTGGTTTGCCCCAGGAGAAAGCCCACCCACTGGGCCCACCTCTCCTGCCTCTCAGCAGAAAGGCTGCCAGCAGCCAGGGGGCCCGCAGACCAAATGCTGCTTCCTATCAGACATAGACCTGCCTGATCCCACAACAAGGGGGGGGGGGGGCGGCTACAGCTAGGCCAGCAGGAGGGGCTTGGCTTTGCCTTCAGCCCACAAACAATGGGGGAGCTGCACCGCTTCTTCGTTCTGGGTGCAACACATCACACGAAGGATGCTTGCCACCAGCACGCAAAGTCAGCACCGACAAGACAGCTGCTCTTCCCAGCATCCTGGGCCCAATTTGGAGCATGGAAATGGGCTGCCCCAATCCTGCCAGAGATGTCCTTTTTGGGGGGGGGGGGGCGCAAGACAGCCATTTCAGGCTCTGCCTCAAACACACCGGGGGGGGGGGAGCCCCAGCGGCCGGGCTGTTCAAAAGCTGGAACACTGGCTGGGAAGTTGCCGCTTGCGTTTTTATTTCCGAGATAGACTGATGAATGACCCGAAGTGCTCTCATGCCCAAACAAGGTAACAGGAACAATTTCTTTGGATCATTAAACTGAGATGCTCAGCTTTAAATTTTCATGTTCCCTGCTCTACTACAGAAAACGAGCGTGTGTCCCTGTTCCCGTGGCCTTGTTTGCAACGTGGTTGTAGCCTTTCCGCCTTGCTTGTAGCACAAATACGCAGCGGCATCTCCAGAGCTGGGAGCTGATGGGGAAAGACAGGAGCTGAGGCCACGTCACAGGAGGCTCCACAGAGCGGCCGGGGTGGAGTGCAAACACGGGGGTGCCACCACAAGGTCTCCCAGGCGCCAGGCCAATCTAAGACACCAGAAAGGCACCAGGGGGCCGTGATGAGCCAAGCTGGGGGGGAGGGGGGACCTCTGAAGCAACCAGAAGGCGCCTGGTCCTCCATCCTCTGAAGGGGGCCGGGCTGCCTCTTGCCCCAGCTGAGGCCTCCAGCCTCTTGGCCCCTTCCCAGGCGGCTGCAGCGCTAGGGGAAATCCACACCTCCTCCCATCATCCCCTGCCACCCCTCCCTTATTATGGCTATCTTTGGAAATGTGAGCATTCCCACGTAATGATCTTCTTCGCTAGGAGTCTAAGGCTTAAATAAAATGAAGTGAACAAGTGAGATCAGGAAAGTCTGAGAGGCTAAAATGAGTCCTTTGCTGGCCTCTCACCCTGAGGGGCTTCCGAGCAAAGCAGAGGGCCCAGCCCAGGTGCCCCAAACGCCGGCTCTGCCCCCCCTCCAAATGGTGGAAGTAAGCTGAGATCAGCTAAGGAGGTTGAGCAGGACTCCCTCCCCTTGCAATGAGCAAGCCCTGGAGGGGGACCCCCTGGAAGAGGGACCCTCTGAGAGAGCAGGAGGGGAATCTGGGGCTGCTCCCAGCTGGGTGCATCACCTCCTCCTCAAGGTGCATCCTGTGAGGTGCAAATGGGCCACCAGCAGTTTTGACAGAAACATGCCTCCAGATCCCAACTTCCCAAATCGAAAAAGGGAAAGCATAATCAAGAAAACAGACGGGGGGAGGGTCTTTCAGTTTCCAGTCTTTGCTTCCAGGCATCAAAATATAATCCATTTTTTAAACATGGGGCAGAGGCTGCCACGAGTTTCATCGTGCTGAGAAACCTCAGCAGAAGTTTCGGGCCCAAATATAATTCCTTCTCATAATAATAATAATAATAATAATAATAATAATAATAATAATAATAATAATAATAATAATAATAATAATAATAATAATAATAATTTTATTTCTATACCGCCCTTCTCCCGAAGGACTCAGGGCGGTGTACAGCCTATTTAAAAACACAGACAAAACAGCAATTAAAATTTAAAATAATTAAATAAATTGGCTCAGATTTAAAACCCCAAAAAATTTAAATACCCCAATTTAAAACTATTATGTTGATAGCCCGGCCTGGCGGAACAACAGGGTCTTCAGTGCGCAGCGAAACACCCGGAGGTCGGAGATCTTACGTATTTCCAGGGGCAGTTCGTTCCACAGGGCTGGGGCTCCCACAGAGAAGGCCCTCCCCCTGGGTGTCGCCAGCCGACATAACTTGGCCGATGGCACCCGGAGGAGGCCCTCTCTGTGGGAGCGAACTGGTCGGTGGGAGGCTATTGGTGGCAGAAGACGGTCTCGGAGGTACCCGGGTCCTATGCCATGGAGCGCTTTAAAGGTGGTAACCAACACCTTGAATCGCACCCGGAAGACCACTGGGAGCCAGTGCAGCTCGCGCAGGAGGGGTGTCACATGGGCACAACGAGTTGCGCCCATAACCACCCGCGCGGCCGCATTCTGGACCAAATCTTACCTCCCAAAAGGAGCAAAATTTTAGGGCAAGCAGACCCCACTGGAAGACGGCCCCCCTCCCAAGTCCACACACATCTGTCTACAACCATCTTCAATTTCCTCCTCCTCGCCAGGAAAGAAAAGCTATTACTGCAGGCCCCGCCTCCCCCACTCAAGGCCAAAGACAAGTGAGCTAGGAGGATCCCAGGCCAGAGAGAGGTTCTGCCTCCAGTTTCTTGGGGGAGGAGGGAGATTCCAGGTGTTGGTCCTCACCCTGCGTGCCCCAGAGCCAGCCTAAGCCCATCTGCCTGCCCCACCATGGGCATGCTGCTGGTTTCCCAAAAGGGCCACCTGACGGGCGCTTGGGCCTTTTCCGTGGCAGCCTCTGCCCCGTGGAAGACCTGGCTCTCCCCCCAGCACTGGGAGATGATTAGATAGTAACCCATCGGAACTGATTTGGCACCAGGTTTTGCCGTTTTTGTGCCATTTTAACTTTTGATTGGGAGACACCCAGAGTTGATTAGAAGAGAGGCGGCTAGATAAATATTTTAAAGAAATGAACCCTCCTCAGTCCTTCCTACCGACTATAATCCTACCATCATCCCCTGGGGGCATTCCACCCAGGCAGCCGGATGCCCACTAGAGATCGGGACAGTGACTTCATGCCGGGGGCCTCGTTTCTGCCTTTAAACATGCACCGAAGGGTGGGTAGGGGTTGGCTACCACGCTGGCTGCCTTGTAAGGGAGTAATTTATTCTGTGGCCAAGGAGATCTGCACAAGCCAGGTCCCTCTCTCCACACACTGCCATGACTTCCTACTCCTGCGTGAAATAGCACACTTGCCCCACTGCGGTCAAAAGCTTTGGACCGCATGAGTTAAGGGGCGCATCAGCCACCTGCCCAGGTCTGCTGAAGCCCACCTGACTCACAAGAGGGAAGTCCTCTCCCCAGTCTCCTCCGCTTCACCCTCAGCCCAGCCTCCCCCCTCCCCAGCTCCTGACTGCTCTCTGCCTTGAGGGACCGGGTGCCTCTCCCCATAAAGCCGGCCAGGCCTGCCAGCCTCCCCAGGCGAGAGCAGATCCCGGGGCCTCCTCAGCTGGGCCACCGCAGCCCTGGGGGAGTACCAGTCATCTGGGAGACTCCGCGAACCTTAAGGAGGGAGCCACACAGGGGGCTTAATTGCTCAACGGCATCGGAGGCTGCCAAGGCTGTGCCACTCACGGAGCCAAGAGGGGGAGATGCCACTGGACACCCTCAGGGCTCTCAGTGAAATGGGGCGGTTACTGGAGAAGTCTTGGCTCGAGTCCCTCCAACCTGCTAGGCTTTATCCCCGAAAGGAGATCACACGCACAGCTCCTGAAGCCGCCCATCAGGCCTTCCTTCCTTCGGCTCTCTGCTCCCTTCCCAGGTGTCAGCCATAGAGGCTCTTCCCCATGGCCCTGCCAAGAGGGGGCAAGCTGTCCAGAACTCCGCTTTCCAGCCCCTCCCCAGATGTGGCCGTGGGCGTCTACTGGAAGAGGCTCCCGATTTAGAAGCGCCCATAAATATCTTCCTAATCTGCGGGTGGCAGAACAGGGAAGAGACCGCAGCCGTGGCAGCTCAGCAGAGCGCAGGTAACAGAATGGCTTGAACGTAGCAGCCTCTATGGGTGGTCAAAGGTGGCATCTCGTCTGGGCTGCCGGCAGGGTGACCAGCGCAGCCCCCCCCCCACACACACACACACAATCTGAGCAGGAGCCAGCTGCATCTCCTCACACCTCGGGATGCTGAATAAGGCTGCCCCGAGCTGCCACTTCCCCAGCCTGGGGAGACATCTGTCCATCGGTTCTGCCATCTGGCTGCAGGACAGGCCGAGGGGAACGAGCCGCAGTCGGAGCAGCTGGCCAAGAAGCTACTCTGGGAGGCTGCTCCATCCCCACGGCCAGCAGACCATGCCGCTGGAGGGCAATATTCACCAACGCAGCATCCGCTCAAGGAGCCCTGCTTTGGGGGCAGAAGTCCCAGTGGGTCACCCGGCAAAGGCGATGAGGCACCTGGGCGTCAAGACCCAGTGAGGAGGGCAAAGGGACAGCCACGCCAACCTGGGGCAGAGGCGCATGCCAGCACCCAGGATCTCCAGCTAGAGACTCTGCTGCCAACTGGCTGCCCCCCACAGAGACCCGCTCGGGACGCAGCTGCACTCCCAGCACTGTCTGCACATACTCCAGATGGGAGAATCGCGGTGTGGGGATTTCTGGATCGGGGCTGCTGCTTCCATGGGTCGGAAGCCTCGTGAGGCAAGAGGGCCCCGGGGGTCCGTCCAGGAGATCCTTTTACTGGAAAGCATTCAAAGTGGCTTCTCACCGCTCCCCCTGCCCCGAGCCCTTCCGCCTGTCGGGAGGGGGGGGGGAAGGGAACACATCTACATCCAACCTTTCTATAACTGAACCAGTCGCAAGCCGGGTTTCCAAACTCCAACCAACGACTCCTGTCGCCCCTTTGCCACAGGATGCCAGGCTGGCCGTCCCGCCGCAGCCAGGCCCTTCCTGTCTCGGACTGAAGAGCAGCTCAAGAGCGCCAGCGCTAGAGGCAGCTCCTCCTTTGCCTGCTAAGAGCGCCCAGAGGGAAGAAAAGGAGCAGGCCTGGAAAGGCGCCCTTTCTTCGGAACCCAAAGCTGAAGCCCTCCCAAGGAACCAGACGCTCCTCCAAGGCCTGCCTGGCTCCAAACAGCCCCCCAACAGCAGCCCCTCCTCCTTGGATAGGTGAAGAGAAGCCTCAGCTTCCAGCCAAGAAAGCGAATGCCAGAGAGGGCAGCAGAAGAGAGGCCCAGAGGGAGACCCCAACGGAGACAGAGAGGGGGGCTCAGCCGTTCCTCTCTTAAAACCAGAATTTTACATTGAGCTGCAGCTGCCAGGCTGGTCTCTGTGTGGCAATACCGGTATTAGGATCTTTGACGGGACTGAAGCCCAAACCCAGGTCATCCTGAATCAGCCGGCACCGTGTCCCCCGTCCTCCCCTCCCCAAAAGCTGTGCCCTACCTGAGGGCCTTCCCCTTCCAGTCTGGGTGGCCGGATGCTGGAGAGGTGGATGGTTTTGTAGTCCCCAGAATTCAGTTTCATCACGATGGCATCTGCATTGAGCACCTGCACCACCTGCGAGAGGAAGGGAGCAGAGACTGAGCCGGGGCATCCTGAGCCACCAAAGCCCCACCACCACCAGCCCTTTCCCAGCACTGCCAAGAAGATCAGGGGATCAGGGGAGGGTCAGCCTCACCACGCTCAGAAAGCTGCGCCCCTTCCCTTGAGAGCCCACCACCAGGCAAAAGGAGCAGCCGTGCTCGGCAGTTCCAGCGCCAGCCACCCAGGCCTATCTCGGGGGCAGGCTGACCCCCGAGCAGCTGTGGCGTGGGGGGGGGGGGTGCTCAGCCAAAAATGGGCCACACTTACATATTCCCTGCCGAGTGCTCTGGCCATCCCCCCCGCTTCCCTGAACTGTCCCGTATTTTCTTCTAAACCGTCTATGGCTTCTTTTTCAGAAATTCCCCAACTTTCTCGCTGAGGCCTGAGGAATTGTGTGGATGAGATCCCACCTGGCACTTTTTGGAAGGACCTGGGGTGCCAGCACACTTAGTGAGCCTTTCCGAATCCCACGTGGTCACCTCCTCTTCTGCCCCCGTCCCCTGCAACCAGGGTGGGAGCCGGGAGAGCCCATCTCTCAGTTCCTCCTTCGGGATGGATCCCACAAAGGAATCCCTGGGCTCTTGCTACCTCGGCCCATTCGCACTCCAACGGATGGCAGGACCACCTCCGGCATCAGATGGAGGGCAGGCCTTGTGCCCCAGCTAAAGATTATCACTGTCTTCAGGCATCGGCAGAGATACAGGAGGACCTCAGGCTCCGTCTCCTCCCCTAAACCCGGGGCCATTGAGGGTAAACCAGGTGAAGGGAGAGCTCAGGAAGAAGCGGCCTCAGAACCAAACCTGCCATTGTTTGGTATAAATGCCCGTTGCTGGGCTTTTCGGTTGCAGCTGACCAGCAGAAGGCATCCCAGATGGACGCTCATGACCCACAACAAGCCTTCTTGAAGCCCATCACGGTCTTGCTACAGAAGCCAAAAAGATTTTACTAATTCGTTCATTCAATTCGTATACTGTTCACCTCATACATATGTGAGACTCTGGGTGACACTGCAGGACCTAGCTAAAAATACGCACTGATGATGGAATATACTTAACTCTCAGCTTCAATTGTTTTTGGCTGAAGGTCTGCTCTACTTCTAAAACTCCCCAGGGACCCTCTGACAACCATGGGGCTGGAGGAGGAGGAGCGGGGGGGGGTGGAGGTGGGTGGCTCCCTCCAGACATAATTGGCCCAACCGAGTAGCACAAGGCAACCAAGTGGTGGAAACCGCCCTGCTGACAGCTGCATTAAACTCACCCCCTTTTCCAGAGAGGTTATGGGGGGTGGGGGGAGGGGCAGAAGGAGGATCCAGCCTTATTTGAAAGCTGCGCTTGGAAAGTTGACCTTGAAAATTTTGTTAAGTAAGATACGTGGGTCGGACAAAATAAATGGAATTAAAATTAGGCAGTATCACTACAGATTACAAGCATTCACAGACGACTTGGTTGTTACTTTAACCCAACCATTACAATCGGTTGTAGGCTTAATGGATATAATTAATCAATATGGACAAGCATCTGGATTTAAAATAAATGCAGGTAAAACATAGATAATAACTAAAAATATGACTATAAATCAAAAAGATGAATTAGAAAGACTAACAGGATTTGAAATTGTAAAAAAAATTAAGCATTTAGGGGTCTATATTATGACATCAAATGCGAAATTATTTAAGCATAATTATGATCCGTTGTGGCAAAAAATACAGAGAGATGGAAAATTGGAAAAAATTACAATTATCTTTGTTAGGAAGAATAGCAGCAGTAAAAATGAATGTTTTGCCTAAGTTTTTATTTCTTTTTCAAATGATACCAATACTTAAAAAAGACGAGAATTTGAAGATATGGCAGAAGGGTATTAATCATTTTGTCTGGGCAGAGACCGAGAATAAAACAAAAAATAATGCAGGATATACGTGAAAGAGGAGGTCTCAAAATGCCCAATTTAAGATTATATTATGAGGCAGCTGTTCTGTCAGCAATTAGTGACTGGATGAATTCAACAGAAGAAAGAATACTGAATATTGAGGGATATGATTTGGTTTACGGTTGGCATGCTTATTTATTATATGATAAGAAAGTGGACAAGACTTTTAAAAGTCATATATTAAGAAATGCTTTATTGTGTGTCTGGAAAAAGTATCAGTATAAATTAAACAATAAGTTACCAATGTGGGCAATACCCGGACACGCGATAGAGAATATAAGTGTAGAACAAAAACAAGATGTGATTACTTATAAAGAGCTTCTTAATAAGGAAGGAGGTATGTTACAACTAAAATCAAAAAGGGCTCCCAATGGGGGCCAAGGTGACTATGCCACCTTCCTTCTGCCTCCCCCCCACCCACACCCCGGCCAGGAGTGCCCAAGCAGAAGCCCCAGAGTCTTTGAGGGGAAGACGGTGCTGAGCCCTGGAAGGGTCCCTGGACAGCAGAGCAGGGGAGCCAAGGGGCTTTCCAGGAAGTCCAGCCAGCCGGCCTCTTAGCACCAGCCACGCTGCCTCTTAGCCCTGACAGACACAGCAATGGCGCCACCTGGTGGCTATTTCCAAACTCCACAGCACCCGATTTTCCCGACAGGGCTGCACCCCTAGTGTATGGGGCATAAGCCAAGCTGCCCCACACGTCTATCGAACAGGGATCTGCAAGCCAGGGGCGGCTTCCCACAGATGCAGTTCTCGTCCCCGAGGCCATCGTCCTGGGCTGCCTGGCCCCGCTGCTTCCTCAGGCAGCCTTGAGTTCCTGGGCAGGGCACCCAAGTACTCAAAGCCGCCTGAGAAAGCAGGGGGGCCAGGCAGCCTCAGGGGCGAGAGCATTGCACAGGTGGGGGCCCGTCCTGCTTGCTGCCTTTGCCTGTTTTCAACTAAAGCAAGCTACGGACCGGATCGGCCCTGCTTCAGGAGTCTCAAAAGCCCTCCCCTTCAGCCCCCAGGGCCCCCTGGGCCCAATTCCAGGGAGCAGCCCAGTCCACCAGGCGAGAGCAGCAGGCAGCCCAGGCGATTGGTCACAGAGCTCTTCAGGAAGGCCTCACCTACCTTGGCCTGAAATTGCTTCTCCTTCTGGTCCAGGTTGGCTGTGGGCGCCACGTAGTCCCTCCAGATCCTCAGCTTGTGTTCTTTGGCGTACCTGGGCCGATAGGGACAGGGCAGGCGGCTTGACTGGGGAGCCGCTGCCCAGCCCCAGGGCTCATCCAGCTAACCCGGCTGCCCTGACTGGCAGAGGAAGAGCTGAGCATTTATGCAGGTGGGTTCTAACCACCTTTGGCACACGGCCGAACGGGGGCCATGGGAAGCGCACTGCACATCACCCGCAGCAGCGCATCACACACTCACACCTTCCCCCTCCCCAGGGTGTGCCGCCTAAAAAGCCCCCGAGCCAAAGTGCCCGTCGTCCTCCTGTTCCCCCGGAGGTGCTGTCTGAACCCCCAGCAGCGCCTGGAGTCCAAACTAGGTGCCACATGGTCACTCCCGAGTTCAAAAACCTCTGTTACAACTGGTTGAAAGTGTTGCAGCAGACTCAAAAGCATTTCTAACCCAAACAATTTTGCGTACATCCGCGAGAGACCCCAACACTTCTGCCAAAGCAGCAGAGCAACCACAGCAGGTTCTGTGCATTTAACAGCTTCCCCCTGAAAGAGCCGGGGATGCAGAAGGGAAGCCACATCAGGCAAGCAGCAGCTTAAGGCAGGGCCTGATCACAACCCACGTGCCTGGGCAGAAGCTTGCTCAGAGGCCGCCAAGGACGAGCTGAGCGCAGCCGCCCCTTCCGAAGAGCCCCAGGCAGGACAGCCTGTATTACCGTTCCGCAGCCCGCAGCTTCTCTGCCCCCCGGGTATAGACAGCCATGGACCAGTCAACGCAGCGTGCAAAGCCTTCCTTCAGCAGCAGCTCCGTGATGTTTCCATTCTGGGTGGGAGAAGACGGCCGTCAGCAACACACGGCAATCACTCCCTCTCTCCCATTCCCAAGGCAGCCCCAGCTGCCAGACTGAGACTGCCTCCCCCAGCCCCCTGCAGGCAGAAAGCCCTTCTCTGGCTGCCCCCACAGAATAGGGCCGGTCCAGTCCAAGGGAGGGAAAAGAGGCAACGAGGTGGGAACCAGGGGAGGACCTGCCCCAGCTGCTTCCGGGCCCAGACGCAGCCTCGAGCTCAGTGGGCTCCTGGGTGGGAGTCCATGGCAGAGGGGCTGCCCATTGGAGCAACCACCCCTCCCGTTTTTATCCCAAGGACCCAAGAGAACTCTGGATGCCAACTGTCAAGCGGTGCCATTTGAGGACGCCGTGCCTTCTCTGCCATGGCATCTGCCCGTTCGAGGATCAAAGCGCCCCGACCCTCCAGCCTTGGGAGCAGCGCTACAGGCCCTGGATTTTTTTACCACGCTCTGCATCTGGCTGGCTGGCTTTTAACCTGTATGCTACCCATTAAGAGTCATTATAATGGGTAGCACCTTCATAATATGACCAACAAATAAACAAAGTCACTCTTCTGCTCAGGATCCCCTCCTCACTCCGGTCCCTTTCCCCAGCATGAAATCTTTGAATCTCCTGGTGGCCCAAGGACGCTAGAGATCAGAGACACCACCACCCAGTCACCAGCACCCCCTGCCCCCACTTGCCGGGTGCAGGATAGTGCCCAGGATGTTCTGGTTATGGCAACTCTCAAGGACAATCTGCACGTCTCTCTGCAGCAGCCGCGACTCTGTGAAAAACTTGGCTTCTGCTGCAAAGGGCTCAGGGGTCTCCGTGCCGTCTGCTTCCCGCTTGAACGTGGGGCACTGGAAGGAGAGAGCCAGTCAGGGCAGGGCCCCATGGCAGGGAAGGGAACCCACAACGGCCTATGCCACAAGGTTGATGCCAAGCATGTGTTACACTCACACACACACTCAAGGCTACACTCCATCCCCCTCTCCACCGGGACAGAGGGGGCTATCTGGAAGAGAATGCCGCACTAGCCTCCATTACGGTGGTGGGAAATTCCAGCCTTTGGCCTCCTAACTGCACGGAGGCTGCATTGTGGCCGGAAGAAGGGAGCTCCGCTTAACAGGGGTCCAGCGATGTCCAACCTCACCCAGTCCTCCTAACTCCACGCCCAGAAGGAAGGAAGCAGCAGCCTGTAGCAAGCTCAACCAGGTCTTGGGGGGCTAGTGGGCAGTTCAGTACACAGGTGAGCTGCATGTGGGGCAGCAGCCCTTGATACCATTGGCCAAGGTGCCCTTTTGGGTCAGCTCTGGGGATCGGGGCTGGGTGGGGCACTCCTGCAGCGGTTTGGCTCCGTTCTCCAAGGCTGGTACCAACTGGTGTGGGCAAGGAATGAGGTGCAGCCCTTAGCTGCCCTTTTGTGGCCTTCCACAGGGCCCGTGGCTCTCTCGGCTCCTTTTCCACATCCACATAAAGCCCTGACGGATCCAGTTCAAGGTGTTGGGTTATCTCACTGAAACCCCTTCATGGCCAGGCTGAGGAACCATCTGGCCCTGACCCAACCCGTTCCAGCAGAAAGGGCCTGCTGCAGGGCCCCTCAGCCAAGGAATCCCACCTTTTCTGCTATGGGCACACACATTTAATACATGCATAAACAAACATGCATACATGCAGCCAAGCTGGAACAGGCACTAGGATAAACCGGGGGCTCAGATGGTCTCCTTACATGACATAAAACCTGGCAAGCCAGAATGGACAGGAGAAGTCCTGTCTCTCAGGGCTCCAGAGCCAATAATGGGGACCCCCCCCCTCCAGGATGAGAAACGGTTCGGAGAGAGAGGCTCAGAAGAGGTCACAGGAAGCTCTTCTCTGGGCTGGGATTTGTTCCAGCAGATTTGGTGGTGGCCAGTAACGGGGATGCCTTTAAAGGAGGACTAGCTCTCTACTCTCCTGGCCGGGGGGGTGGGGGGGGGGTGGCGCCTCCTGTCAGACCACCAGAGGCTGGACTCGAGGGGGCCGCGTCTCTTCTTCCAATGACCCCTGGGAGTGGCTACCTTGATGCCGGACAACATGACAGTGACCAGGTAGTATTCTGGCAGGAGCAAGGCCCGGACGACACTCCCATCCCGGACGTGTTCGATGATGGCTGCAGAGAAAGACTACTCAGCACCTGGTCCAGCTCCTCCCTGCCCCCAAGAGTAACACCCCCCCAAGCCAGCCCCCCCCCACCTGCAAAAGAGGGCTCACCGTTCACTGGCTTCTGGTGCATGGAGTCCACAAAGTGCCGGGGGTTCTCAATGGTGTACTTGAGGTCTCGGAGCGTGTGTGAGCCTGTCCCTTCACTCCACATCCCCTTCTTGGCAGTCTTGGCCTGCTCCTCCAGCTCAGCCAGTCTGCTCTGCTCAGGACTAGGAGGAAGAGGAAAGTCCTCCGTGAAAGGGGGGCAGAAGACCCCACCAAGTCTGGCCTGGGCAGCCCCCCTCCCCGCCCTCCTCTCCGCAGACTAGCGACGTTCCCAAGGAGCCTCCCTGGGTGCGCTGCCTGAAGGCCCTCCCTTCCTATGCAGCAGTTATGATGAAGTCCCCAGTGCCCCGATTCCCCCTAACTCTTCTCCTGCTCCTGTCCCACGGCCTTTGGGGCCTGGAGTCCCAGGAGAAGGGAGGTGCTGTGAACTACACCTTGGGTTTCAGCTTGTCCTCCACACAAAAAGACACACATTTTGCACCCTGGAAGCAACAGGGGTCATCATGACTGAATGGACATGCAGATTTCGTGCCTAGACCAGAGATGGACAGGACTCTGGAGCCAGTCTGGATGATCCTGGGAACTCCTGACTGGATTTGCACCCGGGATGCTCAGAGGCTCACCAGCTGCCTCCTTGGGGTGGAGACCTTCCCCACCGGAAGCCCCATTTCCTTCCAGCAACTGGGAAGACCCACCCTGGATTGTGGCTCTCCTCCTTGAAAGCAGCGGCTGCTGCCACTTCTCAAGTGCCCCCACTTCCACACTACCTACAGCCTGCTAGCCCACCAGGGACCCCAAGACTCTCTCAACTGGGGGGCGGGGGGGGGGGCAGAAGCAGCCAGCCAGCCATTGCGCCACAGACCCCTGTCCATGTGAAGAGGGTTGTCGTTCCCTTGGAGAACCATAGCTGTTCCTACTCCAGCCTGTCTCCATTTGTATGTTGGCCTCGTACCCACCTCAGAGTGGCCTTCAGGGGGCTGCAGCAGGTCACTATGGCCCCCCGTTGTAATGGGGGGGGGAGATGGGATGTGAACCACACATCTGCCATGGGCCCCCCTCCTTCTCTGACCATTCCGGGGCAGCAGCTGCTGCGATCCATCCAGAACATGGGGGCAAATCACCTATAGACAGTCCTGCCTTCTCAGGGGGTGTTCCCCCTCGAGGGCCCGCGCTGCCTGGTGACCTTCCAGGCTTTGGGTTCCTCTGACCCTTTTGTGGATCAGCAGCCCAATGGAGGGCAGGTAGTGCTGACAGTCCAGCTGCCCAGAGCCCTGATTCACCCAGCACCCCTCAGCTGGCTCTGGCACTCCTGGCACCCAGCCTGACAGGAGGCCCCTTCTCCTAGGGGACCCTGTGTGGGGCAGCCGCCCTAGAGGTGTCCTTCTGGAACTGCAGGGACAGCCACATAGGGCCGGATTCTTCCTTTACTGGGTGGCAAAGTAGCAAGACCCTGCCCCCCAACACCAGAGGCTCTGGTCAGACTTACTTATTGGCTCGGATCCCTTCCCG
Source organism: Pantherophis guttatus (assembly GCF_059756535.1). Classification (NCBI taxonomy): domain Eukaryota; kingdom Metazoa; phylum Chordata; class Lepidosauria; order Squamata; family Colubridae; genus Pantherophis; species Pantherophis guttatus. The sequence goes on along the minus strand of NC_142069.1, from coordinate 247,998 downwards.
GCGACAGGCCAGCCCCTCGGCCACCAGGGATTCAGCAATGTTCTCCCCAGCTGTGTCTGCAATCAAGAGAGTGGTGTTAAGGAAACAGAGGGGACCCAGGAGTCAAGCCACACCGGAGGCTCCCATCAGCGCCACCAAAGCTAGCCCAGCACCCATCAACAGCCATCACAGAGGGCACCTGGCCTGAGGGAAACCGGTGCCCGAGTCACCTCAGGCTGCATTTGCCGATGGGAGGGGGGGGGAGCTGCTTTTGCTGAGCCCTCCGGAGGAGCTGAAGCCACAGGCCCTCCTTGCTGCCCTCTCAGCCACTAGAGCCTGGCAGATGGAGCCCCCTCCCCTTCAGCCTCCCCAGCACATCTCAGGCTGACTGCTGTGGAGCTTGGCTTGGCTGCCCCCAGACGCTCAACGCCCGGTGCTTGAAGGATCAACTATCAATTGACTGATCTAGGGCTCTGGGAGATGCAAAAGAGTTAACCAGACCAGAAATAAAACAAGGGCCACCCTAGAGGTTGTCTCCAATGCCCTTATACGGTCTGCGGGGATACCCAAACCAAATAGGCAGGACTGGCTGGGACAAGACAGTGCCCGGTGGGCTCCACAAGAAACAACCCACGCTCCCAACACAGCAACCGCAGGACGGCTCCACCACTAGTGAGGCCAGTGCATCCTCCTGGCTCATTGGAGCCTCCAGGCCACCTCCCACAGAGCAGGCCAACCACACCCCGATCCGGTTGAGGCACGGCTGGCTGAGGACCCCCAGCTCCCACCTCTTCTTAGCAGGAGCGACGAGAGCGGAAGTAGCAGGCCGAATAATCCCTGGGGAGAGCACGTTCCTGCCCAGTACAAATACTGAGGTCTGGGCCACTGGTTGCCGTGGGGTTTACCGACAGGGAGCAAGCGGCTTTCCCCTGTGCAGGCTGCAACAGCCTCGAGCCTGGCTGAGCCCAAGGGAGGAACGCCATCAGACCGGGACGGCCCTCAACCCCCGACTGGAGGATGACCTCACCCAATGCTTTCCTAATCCTGCTGCTCTAGGATTAGTGGCTAGACCTGTCCAGTCCCCAGGAGCCCCGGCAAAAAGGCAACCCCACCCCAAACCCTGGCAAGCAATCCAAGCCACAGAAGGGCTAGCCCAAGTAGAGAAGGCCTCTCACCTTTGCCCAGGTACACCATGCCGTACTCCCGCCGGGGAGAAGTCTTGTACTCCACGGAGAAGCAAACATCTTTGCCAATCAGCTTCTTCCTCAGAAACTCACGAGCCGGAAACGCCCAAGGCTGGCAAAGCAAGAAGTTAGCCAGAGTGGCCCAGGCAAAGCTGACTCTCCCTCCTGGTCCTCACCACACCCCAGTGAGCAATCTCCCACTCCCACTCCCAGGCCCAGATCCCCCTCCTCCTGCCTCACTGCCCATGGCAATGGCCTCCTCAGAAAGCCTCCCTCAGTCCCAACACCAGAGCAGGCGAGCCTGAGTGAGGGTGGCAAGGTTCACCCTCTCAGAGACCTGCCCCCTTCACAGGTTCTGGGTCTCTCACCCAGTGCAATATGGGAGGGGGCTCTACACCCAACCCAGGCTTCTGTTTGTTAGGGACTGCCCGGCTGTTGGTGGGCCAGGGGGGCCCTAGGGGCAGCAAATGGTCCAAGCTCCTATCCTCTGGGGGGGCACATCCCCAGCACCCACGGGATTGTTCTGGGCACTTGCTGGCCCACTGCATAAATCTCCAGATTCACCATCCAGGGCTTCTGCTCGGTCCATGAAACAGAGACCATGCTCATTTCCTGACAAGACTGATTTTCTACACTTCTCAGGATCAGCGTGCCTACATCATACTTATTACAAAAACCCATAAGCGGCTCCACCCCCTGCCCAATCCTAACCTCACCCCAGTTCCATGTGTTTTTGATAGGAAAACTCACCCAGCAGCTTAGAATAAAAGGCGATGAACAGATGGCTTCTCTGGCACCTGAGCAAAAGCCACCCCTTCCCCAAGGAGCCCAGGGCACAGAAGCCTGCCCGAGTGGCCAGGGGGGACTGCCTGGAGTTTCCCACCAAGGCTCAGCCAGAAACAGCTTTGACGGCAGGAGCGTCAGGGGCAGCAGCAGCCACAGCAACCCCTGAACGACACCCAGCCAGGTAAGGACCTGGAACTGCAGGGCTCAGAAAGTGGGGAAGAAACATCCTTTGGCTCCCAGGACAGGACAGCTGGCCATGACTGATGGTGACCCACACTGGAAGCTACCAAGGACTACCTGGGGGGGGGGAACACAGCAGCTTAGGTGCTGGCATCTGAAGCTTAGGGGTCGGGACCCTACCTCATCAGGGGTATCCTTGCCATCGGGCTGCCCTGCAGCTGCTCGGCGTGCCAGAGTCCCGGCACGGATGTTGCTGAGATTGATCTGTCTCTCAGGAGGCGGGCCTCCCCGGGGCTGGCCCCGGACAATGATGGCACAGCCCGAAAGGACCTGGCGAGGAAAGAAGACAGGCAGGCATTAGGAGGGGCAGGTAAGACCCACCCCACAGCCAACAGGCCCCACTTACACAGGAAGCACCCAGAGAAATCTTTCCCACAAGCCACTGCAAAACAGCAGGGGAGGGGGGAATGCTCCCCATCCCACCCAGCCCTCTAGGAAAGCTGCCTTTCAGAAAGGAGCAGGCTTTCCCGGGCGTCTGCAAAACGTTGCTCCGGGTCAGATCCAGATCCTTCAGACGGAGCCATTTGGCACCACCTCCTTTCTGCCCTGGGTTCAAGGCCACCAGCACCCTACCCCCAATACCTTGCAATAGCACCCATCGGCTACCAGCCGTGCTACCTGCCGCTCTGCCAATCCTGGCGCCAGCCCCCCCCTCCCCCCCCGGGCAGAGCCAAAGGGCACTAAAGGGCACCCTGCAGGCTTTTCGTGCCAGCCCAGCCCTGCCCACTGAGCAGCCCATGTGGCTGAAACCTGCCCCGGAGGCCCCAGCAGGACGTTCAGCGCTGAGGCAAAGACGCTCCGTGGGGAAACATTCCCGGGGCGGGGAGGCGGCTGTGCGAGTTCTCCGTCCCCGTCCTCCGCTCTCCCCCGCCCGCGACCCCTGCCTGCCGCGCAGCCTTTGCCAGGGGGAAGCCCGGAGCAGGCAGGACACCGGCACGCCTGGAGCACACCGACAAGTCCCGCCTGCCCGGCGCAGCCCACCGGGGGGAAGAGGAGAAGCGGCCGCCAGAGCCCCAAGAGCCCCCTCCCGCCCGGACTCCTGGCTGGCTGGCTGGCTGGCGGGCGGGCGGGCGGGCGGCGGCGGCTGATTCAATCCGGGGTCGGGCAGCTCCCCCCCCCCCGGCAGCCGCGGCCACGTCCTCCCGGCGGCACCGAGAGCGAAGCGCCCGGCGAGACCCGCGCAGGGACCGAGCCTCCGGCTGCTTCCCCCGCCGGCGCTCTGCACGCGCTCAGGAGCCGCCTTTACCATCTTGACGATGCCGCGCTGGAGGGCGGGCGCCTGGGCGGAGCCGGCTGCAGAGGCGGCGGCGGCGGGTCCGGCGGAGGAAGCCATGACGCCGGGGGTCGCGCTGGAGGTCTCCGCGGGAGGAAGCGGGAGCCGAGGCGGCGGCGGCGGCGGCGTCCGAGGAGCGGAGGGAGGAAGGGGGCGGAGCAGCAGCTGGGTATTTAGCTGGGCCCGCCCCCCGGCGCACGCGCAGCACACCCAGCGGGCCCGCCCCCTCTCGCGGGAAAGCCAATCGGCCGGCGCGATCCGGCGCCCTACCCCACGGGCGCCCGGCCAACCAATCGGCACGCCGGGAGACGGCCAGCGAGGGAACGGAGCGTGTTCAAACCGAAGCGTCGCGGCAGCGGAGGCAGGACTTCCGGGTCACTCTGCCAGAAGGACACGTAGGCAGAGAGCAGCACGCGCGGCGGGCCACGTGGGAGGTGCGCGTGCGCCAAAGCCGGCCGGAGGAGGGAGGGGAAGTCCTGGCGGTGCACGTGGCCAGCCCGGGGGGTCGGGGGGTGGGGTTTCTCTCGCTTCCCTTTCGGCCGCCGAGGCGGAGGCTCCTCTCGGGGCGCGGCGAGGAGGGCGTGCGTGTCGACCCCCGTCCCGGCTGCCCCTTCCCGGGCCTCGTTGGCGGCTCTGCGGGGCGGGCAGGCAAACGGGCGCCCCTCCGTAGAGTAAGTGGGGAGCGATGAGCCCCCCCACCCTCCCTGGGGGAGCTCCCCCACCGCTTCCCGCAGGGCTCCGCTCTGCCCCGAAGGCCCCCTCCCCCCCCCTCGGCTGGGTGTGCCGCCTCCGGCTTTTGCGTCACTGCGAGGGATCCTCGGAGGACCCCAAATCCCATCCGTCATGGATCCCCCTACTGTCGCCGGGGGAGGGGGGCCGGTTGCATTGCTTTTATGGCTGTAATGGGGGGGGGGTTACTTTTTGTAAACCGCCCAGAGTCACCGAGAGTTCAGTGTAAATGCAAATTTCCTAAATAAATACTCCAGATCGTACCAATTGTAGCTACCGATGCGCATTTCAAACTAGTTATTAAGTCTCCTCTACTATTCATCTTCTCATCGTTCCCATTACCCATCTCCTCCCACTTATGACTGTAACTGTGTTGCTGGTATCCTTAAGATTTATATTGACTGTTTCCTAATATGATTTGATTGCTTATTTGTTCCCTATGACTATCATTAAGTGTTGTAGCTTATGATTCTTGACGAATGTATCTTTTATGTACGCCGAAAGCTTATGCACCAAAGACAAATTCCTTGTGTGTCCAATCACACTTGGCCAATAAAGAATTCTATTCTATTCTATTCTATTCTATTCTATTCTATTCTATTCTATTCTATTCTATTCTATTCTATTCTATTCTATTCTATTCTATTCTATTCTATTCATTCACCCCTTGCGAGCTTCTCCTGTGTTGTTGCCGTGGCTGCTGCCCCTGTGACGCCCAGAAAAAGGAGATGGCTAAATAAATCAAATCATTGGGGAGGGAAGGCAAGGAAGGTCTTCGGGTCCCATATTGCTCCTCAACCCTCACCCGCCGCCGGTTTCCGAACCGGAGGGCAGCTCAAGGTGTCGCCTTTGACCTTGAAAGCCCTGAACGGCACAACTCCAGGCTACCCGATGAACCGCCTGGTCCCGCTAGGACGGGGGCGTCCTACTCCCGCGAATCCCGTCTTCCAAAGAAGTCCGAGTGTGGGGATCCTCTCTTGGGAACATCCTGTGGGGGGTGGGGGTGGCTTTGCTCTGCTGGTTGGCCTGGGGACCAAATTGGGGGGGGGGGGTATTCCACCCTGGAGGTGGCTGCTGAATTGACAGGAAACTCCCCCTCCCCCTCTCTTGCTCTCTGTGTTCCACCCACCCATCTTTTTGTCCTCTTATTGATATTTGCTTGCTTTCTCATTGTTTATTCTATTATTTTACTTATGTTTTTGTCTTTTAATTTATTCCTTTATTGTTGTGAGCCATATAGGGTAGCCCTACCTTGAAATAGGCACAAATAAATTTAAGGAATAAATGAACCTCTTGGCTGAAGTGACTTCTCTTGTATAGAGACATGCTGAGTTCAAAGGCTCTTCCCCAGTTCTTTTTTTTTTTTTTATTGAAAGAGTTTTACAACAAACACAATTTCCCCACAACCCCCCCTCCCAACCCCCCCTCCCCGACTTCCCAGAGCAGAACACAAGGTATTTCTATTAACCTTTAACAATAAACTAAATTGCATAACCAATCATTAAACTAACACCCCTAAAAAAAAATTTCTTAACCCCCCATATATAAAATCCTATTTCTTAAACATAATATTTCTAATATCATATATAACGCTTATACAAATAAAAGAAATCATTCATAAGCTATTTGATATTTTTTGGTCTGATACTTATTTTGTATATAATCAATCCATCTTCTCCAGTCCTGTATGTATCTTTCTTGTGTGTGATCCTTCAGATATGCTGAAATTTTAGCCATTTCAGCTAAATTAGTTACTTTCAATATCCAATCATCAATAGTAGACAAAAAGTCCTTCTTCCAATGTTGTGCTACCAACAATCTTGCTGCTGTTATCAAGTTCAAAATCAATTTAGTCTCTGCAACTGTACAGTCTGTAGTTATACCCAATAAAAACAACTGTGGAGTAAATTTCAGTCTCTTTTTAAGAATATTCTGCATCACCCACCAAATCTTTATCCAGAATGCTTTGATTTTTCCAGAAGTCCACCATATATGATAATAAGTTGCATCATCACAGTCACATTTCCAACATTTAGCTTGCACATTAGGATACATACATGATAACTTTTTGGGATCTAAATGCCATCTATAAAACATTTTATAAAAATTTTCTCTTAAATTTTGTGCTTGTGTAAATTTCACATTTCTAATCCAAATCTTTTCCCAAGTCTCCATCATCATTGGCTCTTGAAAATTTTGTGCCCATTTAATCATACAGTCTTTAACCAGTTCCGTCTCAGAATCTATTTCCAATAAAGCATTATACAACCTTTTAATATGCATTTGTTTCTGATCTCTAATTTGTTTTACCAAATTCTCCTCATTTTGCACAAAGCCAGTTTTTTGATCTTCCTTCCATCTAGCTTGAAGTTGACCAGCTCTTCCCCAGTTCTTGAGCCAATGCAAACTGGGACCAGGATTGCTACAAGAGGCAGTCTATCCCCCTAAAGCAGTCTAGGACCGCAGTCTGGGACCGGCCTGATGGTCTTGTTCCCAACAGCAAATCTCTCTAGCCCAAGTTGACATGTGAAATCCTGGGTGCTCTCTGAACTTCAGGGCATTTCCCTACCAACTAGGTAACATCATCAGTCTCCTGCAAGCCACTAGCAGCATCGAGGGGCACCACCTGCCCCTCCTTTCAAATGCCACCAGCCTGCAGAAACTTCTTCACGGGGGGGGGGGGGGAGAGGAGGGACTGGTGCATGGAGTGAGTTTAGCCTACTTTTCACTGGAGCCTGATTATTGGCTTTCTGGCTCCGTTGGGGCAAGGTTGGCACCATTCGTTCATCTGGGGATCATCTCAGAGAACTGGCTGGACTTTCTGGCATCAGCCCCACAAAGTTTTCCGGAAGCCCCTTTCCTGCTCCCAGCTCCCAAAGGCCGATTCATAATCTACCGCAGTCTCCTAAACGCTCTGATGGCAGGGCTGGGAAAGGCTGCTGGCCAAGGAGCCAAGGCTGTGCAAGAGGTCTGCTGCTCTGGCCTTCTTTCGTGGTCTCTCGCCGGGCACAGGAAGGGCAACAATTGGGATGTCCTCTCCGTTCATCGGGCTTCCCACCGCCCGCACTCCCTGCTGAGGCCACGGAAGCGATTTGGGGGCCCACGCGCTCCTTCAGCTCTCTTCCTTCGTGCCGAAGCGCCCATCGGGAACAATCCCGAGCGCCTCCTCAAAACAAGCCTGCTGCCTTCGGGGTCGGAGAGTGGGGCGCTAGCCGAGAGCATCGGGAGGCAGCCGAAGTACAGGAGGCTTTGCCCCGACTCGCCTCCTTCCTTGGAATGCAACCGCCTCCGTGGTTGCTGGGCTGCGGGATCAAGACCGGCGCCCACGGCAAGGTCCTGCCGGGGGAGCTAGAATCTGGCGACGCCAAATCCAAACACTGATGGTCCCCAGAACCGCGCGCTAGGCTGGGAAACCTGACAGGCTTCTCTGGCTTCTTGTCCAGTTCAGCGGGCCCCTCGGGGCCAGGGATGGCCGGCCGGGGAAGCTGATGGCTCGAACTTGCCTTCGACACACACACCTCCTTGCTGGAGGACAACTTGGAGCGGACTGAAAGGGGGGCCGGCTTAGAAGCCCCACCTCCAGAGTTGTGGTTCCTAAGAGAACTAGTCGGGTGTGGGGGAACAGCTGTGGAGCACCCGTTCTGAAAAGGCGCAAGGCGATCCCGAGCCAACAGAAAGGAGTGTTTAAATAGGCAGCGCAAGTGGGTCTGCCAGGATATTTTTTCCCCCGCAGCCGGTTTTGACGGTGCAGTAAGAGGAAGGCTGAGGAGGGTCTCGATACCTCTGAAAGCAGCGCTGTTTCCCCTCTCCTGGCTCCAGGGCAATGGCCGCTGGCACAACAGGACCAGAGGAAGAAGGGGACCTGTTCCCGCAGCTCCACTGAGACAATTGGGAATTCTTCCATTCTGGCTTTCGGGCGGCCAACGGGCAGCGCTCGGGTGAGACTCTGCCCAGAACTGGGAGCAGCCATTTTCCACTCCCCAGCACAAAGCCCCGAACCAAATCAACCAGAGCGCAGCTCCTCTTCCACTCTTCTTTGCGAAGCTCCAGCGCTTTATAGTAGAGCGCAAGCCACCACCCCCTACTCCCCCATCTGGCGCCCAAAGAGCTTCCAAGGATGCTAGGAGGGAGGAGGGCTCAGTTGTGCTGCAACGGTATTCTCCAGGCAAGTTTCTTCTCTCCCAGCGGCCAGGAAGCGCCTCCAAGGAGGGCAAGCGAGCCACCCGCTGCTTCACTTGGGTACCGGCTGCTGACGCTGGAGGGGGAGGCTCGTCTGCCTGTTGCAGGGAAGAGCAACAGCATCTGGACCAGATTTGCAGACTAAGGAAAAGTCTTCCCGCTAGTAAGATCTGCCCAACGATGCAACTTCTCTCTGGGGAGGTGATGGGTCCTCTGTCCTGGGAAACTTTTAAGGAGGGCTAGACAATCCCCCTCCAGGGTGGTGTGATTTTTTTTTTGCTTTAATTTATATGCCGCCCTTCTCCGGAGACTCAGGGCGGCTTACAATGCGTTAAGCAATAGCCTTCATACTTTTGTATATTTATACAAAGTCAGCTTATTGCTCCCACAAACTGGGTCCTCATTTTACCTACCTTAGAAAGGATGGAATGCTGAGTCAACCTTGAGCCTGGTGAGATTTGAACTTGCATTAATTGCAAGCAGCAGATGTTAATCTGTTAATAACAGTGCTTAAGTCCACTGTACTACAGGCTCTTCCTGCATACTGCAAATTAAATGACCTTTGCGGTGATTTCAAGTGTACCCATTGGATGAAACTAAGAGAGTTACAGCTGGATCAGGGGTTCCTTCTGATTCAGTGTCCCCTGGAAGCCCAAAAGCAGGGGACTCCTGTCGTTGATGAACCAGCCAATGGCAAGTCTCCACAGAGAGTGAATCACTTGGAGGGTAGCTTTCCCCCGTCCCCCAGCTTGCTAGCCATTCCTACCGCTTATGGAGGCAAATGTGAGTCTCCACCAGGATGAGAGAATCCGCAGGCCTTCCTAGTATCTGCCCTTGATCTCCCGGCGGGAATCCCTCCACTCCCCGACAGCACAGGCTCCATTTCCTCAGGAAGACCCCAAAGCGCAGAATTGCAGCTGTACACACTGTGCCAAGGAGAAGGGGGGGGGGGCTCTTCTTTCCTCAATCAGAGTGTATCCCTTGGGTCTCCGCTTGCCCTGCTCTCTCCCTTCCCAAGAGCCTGGATTCAGTCCTCCACCTCTTCCTCCTGCTGCTCCCAGCCCTCTTCTTTCTTTCGGCTCCCAGGCTCCCCCTCACTTCTCTGCTGGTTTCCGAAGTCCTGTGCTTCACTCCTCTCTGCCTGCCAGATTCTGCCCACTTTTCCCTGACAGGAATCCTCCAGGAGAGCCATTCTGAATTTCAGAATTTGCTTAGTGAGCGCACATCTTTCCCCCCACTGCCAGCTAAAGAGGCTGGCCGAAGGAGAGCTGAGCTGCCCTCAAGTCTGAGCTATAGCCCAACGGGGAAAGGCTGCCTGAGGCGAGGGCATTATCTTCTAGGTGTGGGTTTCACTGGTAAGCTTTGCTCAGCCCGCCACCCAGAGAGAGAGAAGCAGGGAGGCGCCTTCTGCTGTGCGCCCTAGAGAAGCCTCAACGCCGGCCCGGGATTTCAGATCCCACCCTGGGAGAGGGGATCCTGCCATCCTCATCTTGAGCTTGGATCCGGTGCAGGCTCAGGTCCTTCTGAGGGAGGCCACGGGAGCTGAAGGCCATAGCAACTTGGTCCTCCGACAGGCGAGGGAGAAACCGGTCCCAGCGATTGCCAACTGCCCTGAGCATCCTTGCGCGCGCACGGCTCCCACGCTGTGCGGCTCCTCCACTGCCCCCTCAGCAAAGGAAGTGTGGGAGGCTCCGAAGCTCGAGGGTCGTTGGGCCTACAACCTCCCCTCCACACTCTTGTGGGTCCAAGGCGAGACAGAGACTGGGAGGTGCTGCGACTCTCAGCAGCCGTCGGGGATGGCGAGGCGGGAGGGCTCCCTGGTTAATGTGTAATTGGGGCCAGATGGTCGCCTGGGAGGCAGCCTGTTCGGTGGAGAACCCTGGCGGGAGGGGCGGTTGGGGGGGGCAGTAATGAGGGTCAATTGCTGGGCACCCGGGGCCTCAGGAGAGACTCCTGGCCCCACTATTTGCTCATCAAATATTTTCTCGGCCGGCTTGGCAGCGAGTTGATCCGTCGGCCGAGCCCGAAGCCATCTGGGCAAGTTCAACGGGGGCAGGACGCCCCCGCCCCCGAGCCAAATCAAAATTACCTCTGTTTGCACAAAGCAACTGCGGATAGAGCGCAACAATAAAGGAACCTCGTCTTGATTCTCCTGGGCCGCCGCCGCGTTGATGTTTCTGCGACGGTGCCGGGAGGCGCGGGTGAGTGTAGAGGGGGAGCCTTCCCGCTGGGTCGCCCCAAGGGAGAACTGCGAGCGAGCTCCGGAAGGTGGGTAAGGGCCAAAGGGCTGGCAGCTGGTGGACTGTCTGGGTCTTTGGCAGAGAAGGGGAGGCCGGAGGAAGGCCGTCTCCAGAAGCGCGTGCTCCTGGCCAGTTGAGGCCCTCGGCCCTCGGGGGAAGGAAAGTAGCTGCGGGCGCCGCGCCTCAAAGGGCCGCGGGTAAAGATGCCGGGGGGCCGGGAAGGCGAAGACTCCGGGGTTGCTGTCCGCGCCGCGCTGGTGCTGAAATGCCAACTGCCGCTCGCCCGGCGGAGCACCTCTTGGTGGCAGCAGGAGAGCAGCCTGGAGGCTTGGCGCAGAGCGGGAGAGAGGGAGGGAGGGGGCGCCTGGGGGCTTGAGGAGGCGGAGGCGCTCCCGCTCAGGTACCAAATTCCCAGGACCGCATCCTGTGAGGTGGGGAGGTTTAAACTTTGCTCAGGATGGTGCCTCTCCACGTCCCCGTTTCCCCCTCGCAGCCTGGCTTCTCCAGATTTCAGAGGCTCCCATCCCATCCGCGCTGCTGTTGGCCTGAAAGGCTTCCTCGGCTGCAGAGCAGGAGCTCCTCTAAGAAGGTGAGTGTCTCCCTTAGCTCTGTGGGAAGAAAGGGAGTTTAGAAAGGACCAGCACAGGTCAGTGGGCACAAAGGTGGGGGGGAGGAGATAAAAGTACAAAGCTGGTGGAGTCTATGGGCGACAGTGGTGCCCGATTATCCAGGTGCCACATCAGAAGGCAAGAGGGACAACAGGTTCGTGGCGCCCTCACCCTCACTCCCGGCATCCCTTGGCCTGTGGGGACATGGGGGGTGGGGGTGTTGCTGATTCACCCTTCCTCTTGAAGGCCCAGAACCGATGGCCCTGTGGTGTCCAGATGCCGTCCTACCCTGTGGTAAGCAACGCTTTTCTGATCAGTTGAAGCCCTCTGCTGTGCAGAAGAATCGGGGAGGCTGCTTTGGTCTCTGGCAGGAGCAGCGGGGCTGTTGGTCATTGCAGCCAGGAGGCAGCCCTGGGAGGGGGGCTTTGGGGTGTCGCCCAGGACAGGTAGCTTCTCCCATCATTTCTCCACCCAGCAGTGAGTTTACTTTCTGGAGGAAGGATAGAGCAAGCGAGGCAGATAAATATCAAGGATTGGTAGAGGCAACACCTGTCCAAGGTCTAAGGGCCTTCCCAAGCCTGCCCAGACACATGGAGAGGAGCAGCTTGTCACCACAGGTGTGGCATCAGAGGGGACCGATTCAGCTGCAGCTTGCCCTGGCAGTTGGGGACAGGTTCAATGCTGACCCCACAGCAATGTGGCTTCATTCTCCAGTGGAAAAGCAAAGAAACCAGCCTCAGCTACAATGCTTCAGTGGACACAGGAGAGTGTGGGAGAGGCCTGTATTTGGCTCTGAGTGATCTGAGCTGAGCAGGATCTTTGGCCCAAATGGGCTGGTGGTCTGATCTGGCTCTCCTGCTCCTTGCAGAGCTCAGGAGAGTGAATCAGTTGGGGGGATTCTTTGTGACCGGCTGCCCTCTGCCTGATGCCAAGAGGAGGAAGATTGTGGAACTGGCCCTGTGTGGGCTGCGGGCTGCTGACATCTCACACCAGCTGAAGGTAGCGGCATGTGAGGGTGCGTGAGGAGGTCTGGGGTCCTCACGGTGGGAGGCAGTGCAGACTTAAAAGGAGAGACTGCCTGGTCCAAGTCTTCCTCTTCATTTCCCCCCCTCTGACCTTCCCAACGTGCCTCCAGGCAAAGGAACACCCAGGCCTGCCCCCTTCTCTTTACATGATCCAGGTCTCCAATGGGTGTGTCAGCAAGATTCTCACCCGCTACTACAAGGTGGGCATTGTCCAACCAAAGACAAGGGGGGGCAGCCGGCCCCAGATCACCACTCCTCAGCTGGTAGCTGGGATTGCCCAGCTGAAGCAAGAGCGGCCGTCTCTCTTTGCCCGGGAGATCAGGGAAAAGCTGGAGGCAGCAGGAACCTGCGCTGCAAGCAGGATACCCAGTGTGAGTTGTGGAGGGTGCATTGCTAAGACGGGAGCGCTCTCTCTTTCTCTCTTTGTGTGTGTGTGTGTGTGTGTGTGTGCATGCCTACCTGCAAGCAAGAGCAAGCACATGCAGTCACGCATCTATGTTGGGCAAAGAGAGCGAGCTGAACCCAGTCACATTTCCTCCCCAAAAAACTTGTTTCACCTTCTCTCACCAACCACAGGGACCATCCTCCCCTTCCTCCTCCTATGCTGAAGCCAAATTTGCTCCTGAGTGACAGCTCCTTTTGTCAGCGCTGGCTGGGTGCCACTTTTGCTTGTCTTGCTCTCCACTGAAAAGGGAGCTAACCCCTCCCTTTCTGGAACAAGCCAATTGCTTTTAAGGAAAAAGGGGCGAGAGAGCAATGCTAGGCTGGGAATGACAGAGCCTGGCTGGCTTGGCCAGGAGGGGAAAGTGCCCACACAGTGAGGCTCAGTGGCTCTGCCAGTGTCTGCCTGGCTGCCACTTGTCCTCAAGTAGGGTCTTTGCCAGGTGTCTAATCCCCGTGAGGCTTCCTGAGCCCAGAGAATTCAGAAAGTGGTTGCAGCCAAGAAGTGAGCAGGGCTAGGCTGAGCAGTGAAAATCCTTTGGGGCAGAATTCTCTCCCTGGAGAGCCAACACGCTCTGTAACCCAGAGGGTTACAAAGAAATGCCTCAAGAGAGTTGCAATCATTTATGGCAATTTCCTTCCTTCCTTCTTTCCTTCCCCCTTTCTTTTCTTTTCTCTTTCACTCACTCACTGACTTGCTCGCTCACTCAATCTCCATCCTTCCTGTCCATCCCCCAATCCACATTCATTTCCAGATATTCATTGCCTTTAAAATCCACCAATGTACTGGTAGACACACATGCACACACACATACACGAACACCCCCCCACACACATGCACACAATATCCTCCCACCCTTATTGCCATAATCGCTTCCTTCCCCAGAAGGAAACTGGACTTGGGGGCAGTTTAGGACACTAGGCTGGATGAGAGTGACACTACAACCCCAACCCCAGCATTTCCCCAGAGGCTTCTCCTTTCACTCCATGCCCTCCCACCCCCCAGCCATCAGAGGGATCTGCCTGGGGGTCCCTGCCTTTCTGGGCTCTGCATCCAGGCCTTCTGCTCCTGCTGCTTCCCGGAGTGGAGCCCCATCACTCTGGGTGCAGCCTCATTCTGCCAGCTCCTGCTAAACGTTGAGGGGCTCGGAAGTAAATTCCAGCAGCCAACAGCACCCCCCTTAACAGAATCTGGGCTTGTTATCCACTCCCTTTTCTTCTGTTCCTTCAGGTCTCTTCCATCAACCGCATTCTGAGACGCCTGGAAGCCCCAGGTGGGTCCCCCTTCCTGAGGAAAGTCCCACAGCCAGGTAAGAGGGGGGGAGGCTTTGTTTGGGGGAGGAATCTTCTTTATCTACCCTATGCAAAGGAAAATGTGCCTCCTCCTCCACCACCACCACCATCACCACCATGGCCTTGGTCAGTGGGATGGCCCTGTCTCCTTGTGGGATCTGCTCCACAACTCAATCTGGAGGAGCTCCTGCTGGCCTTGAGGGACAGGAGCACTGGGAGTCCTCCCGCTTCACACAGAAACTGCCCCACTGGCCCTCTTCTTGCTTGACCAAGAAAGGTCCAGGTTTCAGTTTTGGTTTCGGGTCTGACCATGTAAAACCTCTTGAGCCTCTTATTTGGAATGGCAAGGAAATGTGGGTCCCAGTTCATGAGTCACTGGGCGGGCACAAAGGCAATAAGGACCTAAATGATGGAGGCAGGTCTTGAGAATGTTATCTGGGAAGAGTTTGACCCTGTGACTCCTGAAGACGTGGACAGGATTCTGGGTAGACTGAGCGCGGCCACATGTTTATTGGACCCGTGTCCCTCCTGGTTGGTGCTGGCCTCTCGGGAGGTTACACTAGGCTGGCTCCAGGGGATTATTAATGCTTCATTGAGTGAGGGTGACTTTCCCGCCGTCTTGAAAGAGGCGGTGGTGAGGCCTCTCCTCAAGAAGCCTTCCCTGGACCTGGCAGTGTTAGCAAATTATTGTCCAGTCTCCAACCTTCGCGTTGTGGTGAAGGTTGTTGAGAGTGTGGTGATGCGACAGCTTCCTCAGTACCTGGATGAAACGGTTTATCCAGATCCGTTCCAGTCGGGCTTCAGGCCTGGGTACAGCACGGAAATGGCATTGGTCGCATTGGTTGATGATCTCTGGAGGGCTCGGGACAGGGGTTGTTCCTCTGTCCTAGTCCTATTAGACCTCTCAGCGGCTTTTGATACCATCGACCATGGTATCATGCTGCACCAGTTGGAAGAGTTGGGGGTGGGGGGCACCGTGTTGCGATGGTTCTCCTCCTTTCTCTCCGACCGGTCGCAGTATGTGTTGGCAGGGGGGCAGAGGTCGACCCCGAGGCGCCTTATATGTGGGGTGCCACAGGGGTCGGTCCTCTCGCCCCTTCTGTTCAACATTTATGTGAAGCCACTGGGTGAGATCATCCGTGGTTTTGGGATGAAGTATCATCAGTACGCTGATGACACTCAGCTGTACATCTCCACCCCGGACCACCCCAATGATGCCCTTGAAGTGATGTCCTGGTGCCTGAAGGCCGTGTGGATCTGGATGGGGAGAAACAGACTCAGGCTCAACTCATCCAAGACCGAGTGGCTGTGGTTTCCGGCGTCCTGATTTAGTCAGTTGGTGCCATCACTGACTATTGGGGGCGAGTCGTTGGCCCACACGGAGAGGGCTCGCAACTTGGGTGTCCTCCTGGATTCATGGCTGTCTTAGAAGAGCATTTGACGTCTGTGGCCAGGAGGACTTTCTATCAGGTTCGCCTGATTCGCCAGTTGCGTCCCTTTCTGGATCGGGACTCCTTACGCATGGTCACTCATTGCCCTCGTCACTTCCCGCCTGGACTACTGTAATGCTCTCTACATGGGGCTCCCCTTGAGGAGCACCCGGAGGCTCCAACTGGTCCAGAATGCGGCCGCGCGAGTGGTAATGGGAGCGACGTGGCATTCCCATGTAACACTCTCCTGCGCGAGCTGCACTGGCTCCCGGTGGTCTTCTGGGTGCGCTTCAAGATCTTGGTTACCACCTTTAGAGCGCTCCATGGCTTAGGACCTGGGTACTTACGAGACCGCCTTCTGCCACCAGTAGCCTCTCACCAGCCAGTACGCTCCCATAGAGAGGGGCTCCTCAGGGTGCCGTCGGTCAAACAGTGTCGACTGGCGGCCCCCAGGGGGAGACCCTTCTCTGTGGAGGCACCTGTCATTTGGAACGAGCTCCCCCCGGAGATATGGAGGATCCCGGATTTATGCACTTTCCGCCATGCCCTCAAGACCTTTTTATTTCAACAGGCTGGCCTGGCCAATTATTCCTTTTAATTGTTAATTTTAAATGTTTTAAAACAATAGGCGTGTTTTAATCTGTATGGGCCAAATTATTTAATGTGCTTTTACATTGTTTTTAAATTTTGTATTATGTGTGTTTTATCTTTTGGCTGTTCACCGCCCTGAGTCCTTCGGGAGTAGGGCGGTATATAAATCCAAAATAAAGTAAAAGTAAAGTAAAGTAAATAAAGGTCCTGGAATGGCTGAGTCCTGAAGGTGCCTATCCCGAGGGCTCAAATCTCCCTTCCAGGAGTCCCCAGTCTGGACTCCCCCTCCCTCTCTCCAGCATTGGGTGAGCAGCCTGGAGGTCCCGCTGCCATCACTTTCTGCCTGGTCAGTGACAGAAAGAGAGTCTTGGCTCCCTCCTGGCAAGGGAAGGCAGATTTACATTGCAAATTCCTGCCCCTGTGGCTTACAGGTGTGAAATGACTCTTTCTTCCATTCTTGGGCTAATCACACCAGAGATGAGCAAATGCAAACTGTGTCAGAGAAAAACTTTTTTTTTTAAACTTGCACATTCAGAGGCAAATTTTCCATGTTGCATTAGACACTAAAATGCAAAACTTCTGAGAATCAGCAATGAAACAACAACAAAATCACCACTAAAAAAAAACAGATTTTTTTTTGCTCCAGACCAGCCACAAGGTGGTACTGATCTGCTATAGATAAGAGGGAAAACTCTTTTTAAAGAAATGGGAATGGAATTCAAGTTATTGCTGGAGAGTACAAGATTCTAGGGAAATATTGTAACTTTATGAATACAGAGAAATATACTGTAAGACAGAATTGAGCTCAGCAGAATAAACAAAGATAAAACCCAATATTTCTAGCAAGCTGTTTCAGGAAACAATTGTCTATCTCGGGGACTCCGGGTTTTTCCCCATTTGTACCCCATTCTTCCCATTGTGCCTCTAGAGCTCTCCTTTGGCTTTAAAAGGCTCCAAACTCCCCCCTCAATGGCTGGAATTCTTCATGGGGGGTGAGACAAGATGCTAAAGAGGCAACTTTGCCAATTCTTTGGAAGGTCTGCTGGTCACCCATCCTTCGCAGCCACACTGCATCTGGCTGTGTCCTCATCCTATGGAATCCATAGATGCAACCAGGGCCATGCCCATGCCTCTGATGCATCATATTGCCTGTGATAAGCGGAGGGTGTGTTTCCTTGGCTGTAAAGGCCCGGGGCACCCACTGTTGCCCTGCCTCTCTCTTCCTTCCCCCCCCCCATAGGTTCCCCCTTGGCAGGGGAAGGGGAGAGGAAAATTTCGGCAGAGGCTCCTACCTTCCCATCTTCCTCTCGGTCTGGGCTGCCCAGAACTCGGAGCAGGACTGTCTTCTCTAAGGAGCAGCTGGAGGCCCTGGAGAGCGGTGAGTCAGGAAGGCATCGAAGGAGGGGAGGGGGCAAAGGTTTGAGGGGAGCACTTTATAAACTGCCTTCTTTTGCTTGATTTCTAATGTTGCCATAGAAGCTCTCCCGTAATAAGTAACAAAACACAGCAGATTAAAATAAAGAAATTGATTACTGCGAAGCCACAAAATAAAAATCATTAAAATCATGGCTCTAGGCTAGATTAAAAGAAATGTCCTGATGCCCTCTGACACTCCTGCCCCAAAGAACTGGGGCCTCTCACCTGAAGGTAAAGGCTTCTTTGATAAAGGCTCTTCTGCTTCTGAAGACGGGGGAAGAGGATCTGGCAGGGGCTCTCAAACCAGATTAGTTGAATTTTGGGGAAGGGGGGGATTGCACTTCATCATCCAGAAGCATCACAATTTTGGTCCTGTCACCTCAGGAAGAGCTTCATAGACATGTAAAATAGAGGAAGGAACAACTCAAATGATAAAGAGTCAGGGAGCAAGAAAAGGGTAACCCGTTTAGGGGGAAAAGCAGCAGCCCTGAGATCATTTAAGGCAGGGGGTCTCCAAGCTTGGCCACTTTTAAGACTTGGGAACTTTGTAGTTGGCTGGGAGGTGAAGTCCACAAGCCTTAAAGTGGCCAAGGTTGGAGACCCCCTGCCTTTAAGACATGGATGATGCAGATGGGAGAGAAGGAAGCTTGCAAGGGATGCCAGCCACGATCACATTTCTGGGAGCAAAGAGTGATGTGGCCCCTGCAAAACTCCGGCCTTGGCCTTTGCAGCCACTGGGCAGGACAAGGGCCCCTGGCTGTTCTTTGATCTGCTCACTCCCTCTTCCAGCTTTCCAGAGAAGCCAATACCCAGAAGCAGCCACCCGGGCAGAACTGGCTAGGCAGTCTGGACTGCCTGAAGCCACCCTTAGGGTGAGTCGAGGGAGGCCCTCATGCACCGCTGAGCTGGACAAGTCCCCTGATCTGGACAAGGCTCTCCTTTGGTTTGGGAGGGGGTGCATTTCCCAAGCAGGAAGAAGCCCCCATCTGATCCTCTTTGTCTTTATTTGGATTAGATTTGGTTCTCCAATCGGAGAGCGAGATGGCGACGGGAAGCCACACGGGCACAGCACACTGGCTCTGGGCTGACACCTGCAACCCCAGGTACTTATTTAGGATTGCAACAGAGACCCACCAATCCTAGAAAGAGGCTGCCCCAGGACCCCTACCCATAGGCCCATGCCCGTCTGGAAAGAGAAAGTGGCCCCATGCCCAACAGAAACTGTTAGGAGCCTTAATGCCAACCCCAGGCTGCTGCCACGGTCTGAGTCAATGCCCAGCCTTGGAGGGCAGCTGGTGGGCTGCCTCTTTTACTCTTTGCCCCATCCCAGCCCTCAGTGGGACAGCGTGGTTCCTCCTCCTCCTCCTCGTCTCTTCCCAGGGGCTGCGTGTGAATGGCGGCTGCCCACCAGGGTACCAAGTCTGCAGCCTCCCTGCAGCCCTCCGTGGCCAAGTAGGTGGGCACCAGCCAAGCCTGCCACTGCTGCTTCCCCTGCTGGGGATTGCTGAGCCTGACGGGGCTGTCCTGGCACCCTCCAACCTACGGCCCTGGTCTCTGACGCCCGGGTCACCGGACCGGCCATCTTTCCCTGGCCGCCCCTCCGGCCGGTGTGAGGAGGTTCGGCCAAAGAGAGAGAAGCCGCCTCTCTATTGAGTGCCGTTGAAGGAAAGAGCGGCGCGGAGCAGCAGAAAGGCCGACCTTCTCAGAGGTTTTGGAGTCGAGGCGGGACAGCGGGGAGAGGGGGAGGGAGTGAAGTTTTGGGGAAGCGAGGTGGGGTTAAAAGCGGGGAAAGCATTTCTACGCCTGCAGCAGACGGAGGCTCCCGGCTTCCACCCTCTGCCAACCGGGATGAAGCGGGCGATCAGCGGCGGCGCGCTCCAGTAGAGGGAAGGCCAGCGCGACAGCTGTAACCTCCCGGCGCCCGCCTCAGCTCCGGCTCTCCTCGTCGCCCGAGCGCAGAGCTCCGCCGCCGCCGGCCCAACTCGGCCTTCGGACCTCCTGGCCTGCCGCGCGCAGCCGCTCCCGGTTACCAGGGAAGCCCTCGCACGCGGGACCCCGCAACATCTCCCGCTTGGGGCGCCTGAGGTGTTGGGATTTGAGCAGCGCGGCTTCCTCCCTTCCAGGAGCGCGTCCCGAGGGCGGGCCTGTGCGCGGCGCGTCCCCCCCCAGGCTGGGGGAAGCGGCGACCTTGGCCCGCAAGGGCTCTGCGGCCGGCCTCCTCCCTGTAACCGGGCTTCGGTGAGTCCTCCCGGTTTAAATTCCAGAGGAGGGCTGGGTGGGGGGCTCCAGCCCCAATCCAGGCCCGCTGCACCGTAAGGGAGGCGGCCTGAATTGCAGTCTTTTAGGGCCCTGCTTGTGATTCTTTCTAAGCTACGGGATGAAAGCTAATGAGCGAATTTGATTTTTTTGTTCAGGGAGGGGGGAGGGGCAGACGGAGCTGTTCCACCGAACCTCTTTTCTGCCTCCGGATGGGAGAACCCAAAGATTCCCTTCTCAGGTCTGGGGGTAGCAGGGAAACCAAATCCATCCCGAGAGAGCCTCTAGATGATTGGGGACAAAAAACATCAAAATGGTTTGATTTTGAAGACCTGAATATACATTTTCAGGAAAGTAAAATTGCAGGTTAACTTATGAATAAAAGGCTAAACCGACGTTATCTGGGTTGCTGTGGGCGCATACGGAAATGATGTTTTCTGCTTCCTGCCACTGAACTGTGATAACACAACAGCTTATACTTCAGAAAAGGCAATTTGGTCACCGGAAGATGCCAGAATTAGTAAGAATGGTGACTCTTGAATGAATGTTCACTTAAAAAAAGGTGTATATGAAGTCTGTTTATGCCCAACTAAAATCCCGGCTGATGGGATTTTCCAGAAGGACTGAGCCCTGCAGCGAAGGACAGAAGGTGGGGCAGGCGGTTGCTGTGCAGCGTCAAGAAGGAGATTTGGGGGAAATGAAGAGAAGGAGGAGGAGGAAAGAAAGCAGGACCATTGGAAGAGAAGGACGAGGAGGCCCATGCAAGAGTCCCAGAGGGACAGAGTGTGGGTGAGGCAGCTCAAGAAGAGGCTGATGCATGGAAGAGGCAAGGAAAGAGGTTGGAGGGGCCTGAGGAAAGATAAACATGGGGAAATTACAGCCACAGCAATGGGGGGAGGCTCCCAGAGGGAGCAGAGCAAACCCAGAGGGAATGAAACGCATGGACAGGGCCGCTGGGAAAGCAAAGGCAGGGGGTTTATTAAGGCATGGAAACTGAGGGTAGGGTGGATCAGATTCTGCCAAACAGAAAAAACAAGCTAAG
This sequence comes from Pantherophis guttatus, assembly GCF_059756535.1. Lineage (NCBI taxonomy): Eukaryota > Metazoa > Chordata > Lepidosauria > Squamata > Colubridae > Pantherophis > Pantherophis guttatus. The sequence goes on along the minus strand of NC_142069.1, from coordinate 227,286 downwards.
GGCTGGGGAGGGGAATAACTAAGGTTGACAACTGCCCTTGATCCCCTCCCCATGGGAAAAGGGGGAGAAAATTTGCCCTGTCCTTTCCAATAATGTTTGTAGCCCTTGACCCAGGCCAGGAGAGAGGCCCACTGGCTTCCTGAACCCCGGGGAAGGCAAACCCTAGGCCTCTGGGCAGAAGACAGGGGGCCCTGCACACACACAGCCCGGGGCTTTCCAAGGCTCAAATGGAATCTTTCTTTCCTCCTCTGGACCGGCAGCACCCAAGCCCGCTGTAAAGCTGGGCTGGGAAGCGCAAGGACCCTCGGGGCCGCTCAGAGTGGCCCTGCTTCCCAGGCAGAACAAACAGCCTGGTTTGGATTCATTTACAGCTCCCTGGAAGCCGCTTCGTCCCCTCCATGTGAACCCAGAGCAGAGACCTCTGCCCCACTTCCCAAAGTCAGGAGGCAAAGGAGAAAATGCAACAGGGGCCCAAAAGGGGTGAAGCTACTTCATTGGTGCAAAGAGCTCACAAGTGGCTCCCCACGGGATTTCGGAGGCGAGTGGAGGGACCCCTTTGGCTCATGGGGAAGCAACAAGCTCCTCCTCAGCTGCCGGGCAGCCTCCACTGAAGCATCTGGACAAATAATGGCGGAGCGCCCTAGATAGTGTGTCCAGACAGCCGCTCGGCAGGGGCACTTCTTTCAGACAAGACCTGTGGACAAGGAGGGAAAGTTAGCAATGTGCCCATGGCAGTCCTCTGACCCACATGGGACCCATGGGTGGGGGCCCCAAGAGCAAGGTGGTTGGGCCATCTCTTCCTCCCCCTGCATCCCCTCCATCCCAGGAACGTTTCTGGCCTTCCTTACCTTTCCTAGGCTAGAACTCCCAAAGACAGTCTCGGGCGATCTCCTCACTGTCAGCCACCAGGCAACCGCCCCGGTCTCCACGCACGTAGTAGCCATTGGGGGCTATGATGGCCAGCAGGTTGTTCCCCTGGATCTCCAGGTAGAAGTTCAAGGCAAACTTCCCCCACGGACTGAAGGTCCTTTCTGGGGTCAGGGACCAAAAGCTCTTTCCTCGGCCTGTGGGACGGAGGGAGGGGAAGGGGAAGGGGTTAGTCTCCCATCTCTCCCATCAGCAGCCTCTGGCTTCAAGGGAGGGGAGGGGATAGGAAGGAGTGTATTTCTGAGATGTTTGTACTGAAAGTTGTCCAAAACAGACCAAGATGGTTTCTGTGCGGATGTGATCACTAGGCGAGCAGCCAGAGAGAAGGAAGCCCCGCCTGGCCTGGCTTCTTTGGGGAGGAAGCCCCTGAGGGTTTCCCTGTGAAGCGGAAGGGGGACCCCACCCCCACTTACTTTGAAGGTGGTAGACGCCATGCTTGCAAGGCAGGATCTCCACAGGCTCCGGCTCCAGAAGGTTGCCCTGCAGGGTCTCTCGGCAAGGGGAGCTGCCCACGTAGCCGTAGTGCCCACGCAGCACCAGGAAGGAGCGATTGGCAAAGCGCAGCACAAACTCTTCGTTGGGCCCTACAGCAGAAAAGAACTGTGGAGGCCTGGGGGGGGGGGGGAGGGCTGGCCCAGAGACCGGGAGGCGGAGGGGAAGGAGGACTGGCACACAGAGCCTGGTGGGGCACCCAAAAGCTCCCATCAGCTAACCGTCGGCCTATGCAGAATCCCCCCCTCAGGTGGTGGTTTCAAAAGTTGGTAAATAAATGAAACAACAAATCAGTTGATGGACAGGAAAGTGGGTGGCCTATCAATTTAATAAATACAAACATTGTAAAAAAAAAAACATTTGTGCTGATGTTTGACTATGCTATGCAGACTTTCAAGTTAAAGATACATTTCTTAATGTATACCTGAATTTTTAATATGGGTAGTCCTCGACCTACAACCACAATTGAGCCCAAATTACCATTGTTAAGGAGACAGTCATTCAGTGAGGTTTGTCCCACTTTACAATCTTTTTTGCCACAGTTGTTAAGTGAATCATTGCAGTTGTTAAGTTAGTTACCCGGTTGTTAAGTGAATCTGACTTTCCCCATGGACTTTGCTTGTCAGGTGGTTGCAAAAGGGGATCAGGTGACCGCGGGGCCACTGTGGCCATCATAAATGCGAGTGGGTGGCCAAGATTCCCATGAAGAGATTCAAATTCAGCGGCTGGAGGGGCGTGCAGGGAGCCAGAAGGCACAGTGGTGGGTGGTTGATTGATGGCTGCTGTGTGAGGCGATCTGCGCTGTGATTGGCCGCTGCAGGTGTGGAGGTGCGGTTCCCTGTCTTCCCACCTTTTCCTCCTGTTGCGATTTACCCCAGGGTGCTCCGCTTGCCTGGCTCTCTTCTCTGCTCTGCTGCCGTGAGCAGAGGTTGGGTAAAGCTACTTCTTGAGGCAAAGCTAGAAGTTCCTGTCAGTGTCTCTGGCTTCATTTGGACGCCTGCCGCCCAAATTCCCTGGCCCGTTTGAATTTTCATCCCGCGACCCCAGGGATGCAGCAGCGCTTGTGTGTGTGTGTGTGTGTGTGGGTCATAAGTCTCTCTTTTCGGTGCTGTTGTAACTTTGAACGGTCACTAAACGAACTGTTGTAAGTTGAGGACTAACTTCCCAAGTCCATTAGAAGCTCGGCCGTTGCTGAAGGCATCTGGTAAGCAGAGACCCCTGAAATGGCAAGCCGAGGGGGGCCCTGCGGGGGGCCCGGGGGGACTTCACTGCTGCCAGGGCTTTGGAGGGCCCCCAGGCAGCCCTCCCCTCACAACGGAAGCGGGAGGGGATTCCTCTCCTCAGTGGCCCCCCCAGCCCCCCCCTTCAACTGAATCCCACCGCGGTTAGGCCAGGCGGCACCCTGCCAGCTCCCCACAACCGGTCAGAGGAGAAGCGCGGGGGGGGGGGACAACAACATGTGGGGGGGCCCTAAGGGTGCCAAGGGCAAGAGGGGTGGAATCTGCTGGGGAGGCTGTGCGAGGAGCAGGTTGGGGAGGGTGGGTGAGGGGGCACCGCAGGGCTGAGGGAGGCGGATGCAAGGGAGTGGGGCTGGGAGGGAGTTCGGAGGAAAACCTTCCCAGGCCAAATTCTTCCCTCCCCTCCAAGGCCAGGAGGGGCCACAGGAGCAGCTTGCTTCAAGGCGCAGGTCCTTCTTACCTGGGTGCGTGGCTCGCGCTACCAGCAGCCCCACCGGCAGGGTTCCCAGGTAGCGCCCCCCAGGAGCTCTCAGGAAGACCCTCCCATAATGCCAGAGGACCTGGAACCTGGTCTCTGCCTCCTTGGCCGCCCCGTTGGCCAGCACGCACCGGAAGGGTCTCTGGGGAGGAGAAATGCCACGGTCAGGAGGGGCATGCTTACTGAAAGCTTTCCAGGAGCTCTGCCCCACTGGAGGGCGACAGGCAGGATCTGCTCTCCCTCTGAGAGCGAGGGTGGCATCCGAGGACTCGTTCCTGGGGCTGGCCTGGGCCAGGCAGGACAGGTCCCACTGTGTGAGCAGAGGGGGATGGAAGGGGAAATTAACCTCCCACTAGGGCCAGCAAGAGAAGCATCTTCCTAGCAGGAAAATCAAGGAAGGAGGAAAAGCCTGGCCAAGGGAGGCTTCTTCACAGATGTGCTAAGTGCTGAATGGGGGACAGAAACAACACCGTAGGAGCCATGCAGGCTCTCCCAAAGCTGGCCTCAAAGGTCGGGAATGGCTCTTCCCACCTCCCAAGGAGGGGCCGGAAACAGCCTGGATCGTCATCATGTTGCCTTACTCAGAGTCAAGCCCAAGCAGGCCACTCTGCCCTAGGCAGACTATTTCTACTGCTCCGCTATTGCTACCCAACCCAGCCGCCCCCCCCCCCCCCCCCCCCCACACACACACGAGACTCAGGCTGACTCCCCAGGGCTTCAGCTCGCCCCCTTCAGCCTGTCCTGTCTCAGTTCCAAAGGGTCACTGCTGGCCCGGCATGTATCCCCACTTGCTCGTGTTTGGTGGGTGGCTGCCAGGCCGCTGTCCGTCCCTGGCTCAGAGTCCAGTGCTGGATCTCCCTGTGTGCAGCCCTTTCCCTGGGGGCTTCATCCTGACCTCCCACTTGCTGTGGGGATGAGGCAGCAGCAGCAGGGGACTGACCTGAGCCAGGTACTTGTGATGGACACCTTTTAACTGCACCGTTTGTGTGATGGAGTCCATTTCAAAGAGGAACGTGGACATCGGGCTCAGCTTCTTAGGACCAGCGTAGACTTCGGAGTCTGAGGAGAGAGAGAGAGAGAAAGAATGAGAATTGTAAGGGGAAGCTTTGCCAATTGGCTACTCAGTTTGTTCCAAAAGCAGCTGAAAGCCTCTGAATGAAAACCCCCCTCCCTCACGAAAAACTCTGGGGCCAGTTCAGAGAATGCGGCTTTCAGAATAGCTTTCTTTATTCATTTCTTTATTAAATTTCTATGCTGCCCACCTCACTGATACAGCGACACCGGGTGACCTACAATATAATAAGTTAAAAAGTGCTTAAAAAAACAATTAGGATAGAGAAGTTAAAAGTTAAAAACTAAGATGACGGGCAGCTTTGGGCACGAATCTTCTCTATCCCAATATAGCAGGCTCCTCGTAGGGCCCAAGGCCAGGTGGCACAGCCAGGTTTTCAGGCTCTTCCAGAAGGATGGGGGTGTGGAGGTGGACCTCCCCTCTGATGGGAGAATATTCCAAAGGATGGGGGCCACAGCAGAAAAAGCTCTTCTCCTGGAACCTGCCAACTGAAATTCTTCGGCCAATGGGATCCAAAGTAGGTCTTTTCTGCTAGTGCAGTAGGTAATTCCACTGGGGTGAGCCAGTTTCTCAGGCAGCCTGGGCTTGTTTAGCAATGGGGTCACATGTGCCATCCTAGAGGCCCCAAGAACTGCCCACCTCGCTGCATTCTCTACCAGCTGCAGCTTCCAAACACTCCTCCCGGGCAGCTCCTTAGGGTGTCTCATTAGAGACACTCTGCATGCAGGGAGGCAGAGATATTTCTGAGGTCCCAGCAGTCAAACTCAAGGCAAAGCTTTTGACTTCTTATTGTCACAGGGTGGCAGGAGAGCCCTCCTTCTGTCCCCATCTGAATTCTGAAGTGGCTCAGGTTGTAGTGACCTGACCAGGTAAGGGTGGGATGAATCCCTGCTCTCCAGGCAGCTGTTCCTACCATTATTTCCTGGGCTGGAAAAACAGGGATTTACTTGCCAGAAATGATGCTGACGAATCTATTGGCTCTCGTCCTCAGACTGACCCACGGTGGGCACCGCTTGATGACAAACCACTCCTCGTTCTCCTCTGGGTGGTCCCCAAGGCAGAGGAGCCCCCGGCTGCCCTGCGGGTATAAGACGTGACCCTCCATGTCCGTGAGGAAGGCCAGGCAACCGGGCTTCAGGTTCAGGTGAAAGGCCGTCTCCGTGGAGGGCATCGTGGCCAGCTTCTCTGATCTGGAGACAAACTTATGGGTGGAAGTCTCCAAGTGGCAGGTCCCCTTCCTGAACCGCAGGAGGAAGCTGCATTCCTCCAGATAGGGCACGGGAGCATCCACCCAGACCCGATTCAGTTCCGGGTCAGTCCGGGCGTAGAGCTGGCTGCTGGGGTTGAAGAGGACCACGTGCACGTGCTCAGCCAGCTGGGGCATCCACAGGTGGTGAGCGGTCAGGCCTCGGGCCACACAGAACACATCCTCACCATCAGACTCCAGGAACTTCTGGCTCTCCAGCTGCTGGAGGGTCCAGGCCCCACTCGGATGGACCTCCAGCAGAAACCGGCTTTGCTTCTCAGCCACCGGCCGTCCACAACGCACCGTACCATCTGTTTCCACCAGGAGGTACTGCCCTTGATGCCCAACCAGTGCCACCACGTCCTGATTCCCTTGCTCTGTGGTCACCCTCAGCTTCCAGGTCTGGGAGAGCAAAAGTGGCCAGTCACCAGCCCAGCTGAGCAGTCAGGCAAAGCCCAATCGCCCTGACGCCCTTCTTTTGTTGGTCTGCTGTTGAGGGTGAGGGTCAACTGGCCAAAGGAGCCTCCCAGAGCAGAATCTCCCAGCTGCCACTCAGCCGAGAGGAGAACCAGGCCTTTCCCAGCCTGGGTGCAGCCTCCCTTGCTTTGGGCTCCAACCCAAGGCTGGAGCTCTTCCTTCTTAGCTGCAGGTAAACTGGCTCCTCCTCCCACCAGCTCAGCCTGGGCGCTCCATGGAACCCCAAAGGGAGGGTCCCCTTCCCTGCGCTCCTCGAGGATGCCGGCCTCACATTGGTGCTTGGGTGGGACTCTCCCAGCTCTATGCCCCAAAGGTGGTCCAGGAGCCTCAAGGCTCTTCTGAGGGCCCCCTCTGCCTATTCAGCAAGGCTCTCCCTGTGGGGATGGTGGGTTGTGGGTGGGAGGGGCAAACTTCAAGGCACCCATGGGTGGTTCCTAAGGAATGGAGAACAGCTGCCTCCTCCCAACTCCCAATTCAAAATAATCAAATTCAATAAACGAAAATAAACACCCCCCTTTTAATTCCTCTGGTGGCTGCGGGAGCAAAAGGGGCCACTGCCTGGTTTGATGCCAGGCAGGGAGCAAGCATTGCTGTCAGGGGGGCTGCCTTCCCACTGCCTGAAGGAGCTCAGCCCCTTCCCTCTGCCCCCAGAGCCAGCCATCGGGGCTGGCAGTTCCTTCCCTCCATACCTGTTTCTTTCCCAGCGAGCTCCCCAAGACACTGACATCATCCGCATAGCACTCGCAGGTGAGATACCCCCCCGTCCAGTTGATGAGCCCAATCTGCATGAGGGTGGAGAGCAGAGTGGGACTGGCAGATTCCCCACTTCCACCCCTGGGTCTCACTTGGTCCAGGCTCTGGTGTGTGGGCCCAGGCAAGCCCTCCGGGTGGCTCTTCCCAGCATTCCAGGGCTAGAAGCCCCTGGCAGCTCTGCCCTTTGTGACCCCCTGGTTACCTCACAATGCGGGCACTGAAGAACCGCCTGGCTTTCCACTGCCCTCCAGGCTCCCAAAGGGGATGCCCGCCCGCTCTCCCAGTGGAGCCCCTCCCCGTCTCCAGAAGCAGAACATCCACACCTCAAGGCTCATTAGCTGGCTTGCACTCTTGGGGGGCAGCAGCGGGGCCGATGTGGCAAGGCAGTATCCTTAGGTAATTCTACTATGGGTCAGGGGGTGAAATCGGCGGCAGCTGTGACCAGGCGGCCCTGGGGGGTCCCATACCTCCTGGTGGCCTGGGATGGAATTGAACCCAAGGATCCTTGATGCCTGCAGAGAAGACCTGAGCTCTTCCAAGGGAGGCCGACCGCCCAACTGACTTCACTCAGACTGGAAATTCAGTAAGTGGGCAAATTCAGCAACTGGACGGTATTGAGCGGACATGAGCGATGCGCCCAGGAGGCTTCTGATGAGAGACAGTTTCTTGCTGGAATGCATACTTCCACAGCTATTCCGCCCGGTGGCCCTTCAGGTACCTCCAGATGGACACCTGGGCCTCAGAACGCTCTTCAGCGCAGCTTCAGCCAGCCCTGCGCCTCCAACCGAGTTCCTCCTAAGCTTTCATTCCTGGTCTCTGATCATCAGGGCTGCCGTCCTCCAGCCTGTCACGGCCCTTCCCGGCTCTCCAACGCAGCAGATGGGCAACAAGGAGGCCTCTCCCTCTTGGCGCTCTGCGAGGCGGCCGAGGACCCCGCCGGCTTCTTTGGCAGCTGCCATCCCCCACGTCGACTTCCCCCCTCCTGCCGCCCAGGGCAGCAGCCTCCGTACGGGGCGGGCCCCGGAATCCCGGCTCCTTCGGGTCCTTCTGCGCCGGCGGCGATGTTGGCCAGACTCCGCCGCGCCCTCCTCCTGCTGCCTCCCGGCCCTGGCGGCGTCTCGGGGGCTCCCTGCGGATCCCATTGCAGCTGGCCGGCGCCATCCTGGAGGGAGATGCGCTGGCCCACCCGGAACGGCCCGGAGCGCCTGGTGGCTCTTGGGCAGCCGCCTCCGCTCCTGGGGCTCCTGGGCCGCTTCTCCCGCTCGCGTCGCGCACCTGGTTCTGAGCGCTGCTCTGCCGCCCGGCCACGCCCCGCGGCCAAGTGCGGACGAAGGCGGGCAGCGCCGGGCAGGGAGCCCGCCCCGCCCCGCCCCGCCTCCTCCCTGCTCGGGCTGCCCGAACGCGCCGCGTCCCGAGGGCCTGAGAGCCGGAACCGGCGGAGGGGCGGGGCGAGGGGCGGCGTCCCGGCTCCCCGGTTACGTCGCTGCCCCGCCCCTTTCGCTCCCGGCGCCCACCGCGCGCCAGGGGGCGGGCCCGCGCAGGCGCGTGAGGGCGCGTCTTCCGGGCCGCGCGGCGGGGCGATGGAGGCGGCGGCGGCGGCGGCGGAGGCGGAGGCGGGAGGTCCGGGCCGGCGGGAGCTGCTGGCGACGGTGGCGGCGCAGGAGGAGCAGCTGCGCGAGTACCGGGCGCGCCTGCGGGACCTGGTCCGCGCGCACAAGGGGCTGCTGGCGGAGCGGGCGGCGCTGGAGGCCGGCCTGGGCGCGCTGGCGGGGTCGGCGGCCGAGGGCCCGGCGGAAGCGGCGGCGGCGGCCGAGGCGGCGGCGGCGGGCGGCCCCGAGGCCCGGCTGGGCGCGGCGCTGGCCACGCTGGCGCGGGAGAAGGCGCGGCTGGAGGCGAGCTGGCAGGCGGAGCGGCGCGAGGCGCGGGCCGAGCGGGAGCGGCTGGAGGGCGAGGCGCGGGAGGCGCGGGCGCGGCTGGCGGCGCAGCAGCGGGACCGGGCGCAGGAGCAGGCCGACCACGCCGACATGCTGCGCGAGCTCCAGCGGCTGCTGCAAGACGAGCGGGCGCGGCGGCGCGAGGCGGAGCTGGGCCTGGAGGAGGCGCGCCGGGAGGAGCCGCGAGAGCTGCGGGCCGAGCTGGAGCGCCTGCGGGGCCACTTCCAGGCGCAGCTGCTGCAGGAGGCCGGCAAGGTGGGCGCGGGGGGACCCCCTCCCCTCCCCCCCCCGCGGGCCAGAGTGACCGCCTCTCCTCCTTGCCCCCCCAGGCCGCCCAAGCCGACGAGCACCTCCGGATGGGAGAGCAGCGTGGCGCCGCCCTGGAGGCCCGGATTTCCGAGATGTCGGAGCTGCTGGGTGCCTACGAGAAGGCCAGGCAGAAGGACCAGGCCGCCATCCGGAAGCTGAAGGACCGCGCTGTCCAGCTGGACCTCGAAAACAAGACCCTCGCTGTCGCCGCCTCTGGCCATGCCGCCGTGGGCCTCACCCTGGAGGACGGCCACCTGGATGCCAACGTGTTGAGAGACAAGGTGGAGAAGCTGACGAAGCTGGCGCGAGTGGCTGCCGAGCATGCCCCGTCTCTCGTGGGGGATGTCGAGGCCCTCTGCCCGGCTGAGCCCCCGAAGGACACAGAGTCTGGAGACTGCGAGAAGGCCACCGTGGCCTATTATCAACAGGAGCTCAAGCAGCTGAAGGAGGAGTTTGAGAGGTACAAAGTGAGGGCGCAGGTGGTCCTGAAAAGCAAATCGGCCAAGGATGGGAATTTGGCCAAGGAGCTGGAGGAGAGCCAGGAGCAGCTGGCGGAGCTGAAGGAGAAGTACGTTTCCCTTCGGCTGTCCTGCGAAGCGGAGGCCAAGCAACACCAGGAGCAGCTGGAGGCCAAGAGGCGAGAAGTGGCTCTCCTCCAGCAGCTCCACCGCCAGGAGCTGGAGCGATGCCTGTCGGAGGGCCAGGAGAAGGTCCTCCGACTGGAGGAGGAGATGCACAAGCAGCGCAATCGGGTCCTGGCCGTCCTGGCTGAAAAGGACCAGGAGCTGCAGCAACTGAGGGTCCTGGCCGTGCCCTTTGGGCTGCAGGCCCCCAAAGCAGCCACAGGGCCAGGTAGTGGTGGCAGCAGCAGTGCCCACAGCGACAGTGGGGTGGGTGACGATGCTTTGGAGCACCTGACCCTGCCTCTCCCTGCCCCCAACGAGCCTACCTTCCTGCTGTACACGGAGCAGCTGGCTCGGAAAGAGGTGGAGATCTTGGCCCTGAAGAAGCAGAAGCACCAGCTGGAGATGGAGGCTCACCAGTTGCAGGAGAAGCTGCTGGAGGAAGGTGAGAAGCACCGAGAGGAGGTCTCTCTGCTCCAGGGCCACATTCAGAAGACCTTCAGGGACCGGAGCAGAGAGGGAGCTAACCTGGAGTACCTCAAGAACATTTTCTACAGGTTCCTGACTTTGACAGATTTGTTGGGACGCCAGCAAACCCTGACAGCCATATTGACTATTTTGCATTTTAGCCCAGAAGAGAGACAGGCTGTCCTGAGCCACGTGGGCAGAAGCAGCAGTTGGTGGCTTTCGGGGAAGAGATGAAACCCCCGCCAGCTCTGCTTGCGGGGGTTGGTGGGGTTGGGTTCATAATGAGGCTGGCTTCCCCATTCTGGCCTCAAGGCAAGCAGTAGCCATTCCTAGCCATTGGGTGGGGAGGCCACAGGACCAGCCAGGGCTCCCAGTTCAGACTCCAGCCGGAGTGTAATGCCTCGCTGGGCTGCAGGGATTCAATTTGGGGTCTTTGTTCTTTTTAAAGGGCTCCTTTCAGGAGTCTGGCCAGTGTTTGTTCCAATATTTGTGCCAAATGTGGACGGGAAATCCTCCGGACTCTCAAGCCGGCAGTTGAGGCCAGCCAATAAAGCATCAGCAGTTGAAGCCTGTCCTGTGAGTGCCTGGGCTTGAAGCAGATCCTGGCCTTTAGATGAAGTCCCAGGGCGTTCCCTCAAGCACTGCTGTCCATCTCGGGGCATGGAGATGCAACAGTCCCTGGGGGTTGGTGAGCTGCTTCCGGCCACTCCGGGCCAGAAGATGCTAAGATTTCCCCTTCCTGATCTGTACGCTCCTTGCATGCCTTCTCCCAGCCAAGGATTGGAAGGCAGGCCAAGGGCCATGGTTCCCTCCTCTCCGTTTCTTTGTGGAAGTCAATCTCTATAGCCTCCCATCTGACAAGGGTAACTCTAGGTGGCCATATAGGGGTGGGGGGTTATAGGGCAGGGGTCCTTGACTCCCTTCACAGCTCAGAAAAGACAGCAGCCCAGGGTTTGATACCTCCAGGGTCATCAGGCAGTTTTAGTTTGCCTGCTGGGTCTAATATGCACTTTAGTATCGTGTGTGAAAGGATGGATCATTACTGGCCACCTCACAGCAGTCTTTGGCACGGGAACTCGGCCGTCGTCTTAGCCTCTTGGAGATTAGTCCATTATAGCACTAGCACTTTGTTTATTTGTTTATTTATTTATTTATTGGTTCGATTTATATGCTGCTCTTCTCCGGAGACTCAGGGCGGCTTACAATGCGTTAAGCAATAGCCTTCATAATTTTGTGTATACCTGCTTAGTAGGGCTTTCGCCCCCCCAGCGGTGGTTTTTTTTTTTTTTTTTTTTTTTTATACAAAGTCAGCTTATTGCCCCCACAATCCGGGTCCTCATTTTACCTACCTCAAAAGGATGGAAGGCTGAGTCAACCTTGAGCCTGGTGAGATTTGAACTTGAAGTAATTGCAGGCAGCTGGTGTTACTTAATAGTACTTTAGTCTGCTGCACCGCCAAGGCTCTTCCACTTAGACTTCTATACCACTTCACAGTGCTTTTACTGCCCTCTCTGAGCAGTTTACAGAATCAGCCTCTTGCCCCCAACTGGATCCTCATTTCACCAACCTCAGAAGGATGGAAGGCTGACTTAACCTTGAGCCGGTGAGGGCTAAACTGCTGGCAGTCGGCAGAGTCAGCCTGCAATCCTGCATTCTAACCGCTGTGCCACCATGGCTAAACTCTGTGATTTCTTGGGGCAACATAAACATAGTTATATTTTGTCTAGATGGGGTTAGGACTGCATGTCTTGTGTATTTGGATATGCAGACATGAAGGTTTTCTGAAAAAGGTAACGGTGCAGGTTAGAGCAACTGTGAGGTCAGAAGAGAGCCAGGCGCTCTCGTTGCTGGGAATCTTGACCAAGAACTGAATAGCTCATGTGAGTGATCCTGTCTGTCTCAGAAGCACCCTCACTGGGGTGCATCACCCATCACGCACCTTCAGGGTAAAGCTTTGCCCTTCTGCTCCTGATCTGCCTCCTCCCTTTCAAAGGCCAGCCAGTTGGCGGCTGTTCAGGGCACTTGAGCTGGTCAGTTCTGAAGGTGCTGCTCAAGTCCTCTTAGCCAGTGCTTGTCCACTCCTGTGGCAGCAGAGAACCTCTGGGCTACAGTTACCGTTTTGTGCTCCTTTCTTTAATGTTTGGGCTCCCGGTGCAGAAGCCTTAGCCATCCGTCCTTCCGCCTCTTGCCTGCCTTTCTGGGGAGGAAAGAAGGAGGGCCCAGAGCAGCTGCAGCTTATTGGGCTCCTTAAGAGTTCTGCATCTGGGTGCCAAGCCAGAATATGGCAGGTTTTTAGGCCTGTGTAGCTGGTCTTTTCATTCTTTCCAGCCCAGAAGTGGAAACAGGCTTGAAATTCTCCCTGTCCAGCCATGCAAAAAGAATGGAATGGGACTGAGCCTGCAGCAAGGGAGAAGCCTTTGGGGTGGGATGGGGCGGGGATGACTTGGAAAATCAGTTATGGGCTGTGGAAGGAGAATAGAAGTGAGCCCCCAGGGCATCCCTGTGGGCAGGGCAGCAGCCTGGACCCCTCTATTTTAAGGCCAATCACATGACCTCAAGTGGAGTTAGGGGCAGGGGGGGGGGAAACTATCCAGAATCCCAGCTCTTCTCCATGCTCTCCCACCACCAGGCAGAGGTTTCCAGCATGAAATCCCCACACGTCCCCCTGTGAGCAGCTTGTCCTTGGGCAGCCCTTCCCAATGTTGCAACCTGCCCTGTTGTCATCCCTCCCGGTCAACCCCCAGAGTGGAGCTGCTGCTAAGGCGCTGGGACAAACCAGGGCTGCTGCTCTGCTGGTAGGCCTGTGTTGAGGGAGCTCGCAACAGGTGCCCTTGTGGTTCAGAGGCAGAGAGGGGTTCCTTGGGAAAGGGGCCTCCTGGCTCCTGCGGGAGGAGGGTTGGGCTTAGGCTACTCTGCCCCACCATGTTCACTCCACAGATCTCCAGCCCCTGAGCTGCAGGGCCCCTTCTGATTGGCTCAGTTCACATCAGGTATTTTCCTTCAATCACCAGTTCCTAGGTTTGCTCCATGCTGGCCACATCTGCCAAAATGCCCAGCGGTGAATGTGCTTGAATGATCCCGTGAAAGACCTGACAGCTGGTCACGCTGCGGTAAGCCCACCTGTGGCTGGATTTAAGAAGCGACCCATTGAGAGAGGTTGGCAGACTCCCATCCATCGTGCTCAGTGGCCCAATGTGGGCACCGTTTCGGTCTCCCATTGTGCAGCTTTTTAACTGGATGGCTTAGTGCCGAAGGTGGGCTGGGCTGCAGCCTGGATCCAGATGGTAGCTTGCTGGGCACGTTCTCCTTCATGGGACCAAACTGTGCCGAGGCTGGGCAGGGAGCTGTCCAGAGAGCCCAGAGCCTCTGCTGGAAAGAGGGTGGGGAGCCAGAAGTTCAGCAGGGCAAGGGAGCTGAATGCCCCAGGGAAGGCTTGAGAAGCATGCCCCTCCCCTTGCATTTGCTCAGGGTCGTGGCCAGGTGAGGCCTCAGAGAAGGGGAGCGGCAGGCTGTCATCAGATGCCCTTGGGGCAGTCTCCAGCCAGGCCCCCTTGCGCAAAACAGCTCAGCTGAGAGGACAGGGCGAGGCCAGTAGCTGAAGCTGCAGCAGCCCCATGGCTGAAGAAAGCAAGCGGGGCTCAGCCCTGCCAGCTGACAAGGTATGCCCTCCGGGGGCTGAGTGCATTCCTAGGGAGAGGCAGTGGTTTTGGGGAGGGTAGAGGTTGCACATTTTGCCAAACCTGGATGGTGTTGGCTTGGCAAAAGAAAGATCCTTCAGAGCCAGCAGGAGTTTGGTGCCGGGCTATGCTCCCTCCCTCTGTCTGCATCTGGCCTTGCGCAACAGTCCGTGGGGCTGCAGATGCCTGCAAAGCAGGCAGTGTGGACGTGTGTGTTGCCCAGGTCGCCAAACAGTAGTACGGATTTGAGTGGAGGCCAGTGCGGAAAGATACTTTCAGCTGAATTTCTGACTCTGGCAGCCTGCCTCCACAGTGGCCTCCACTTTTTCCGGGGAGGCTTTGCAACTGCAAACAGGCTGTTCCCACAATGGCTGCCAATTCCAGATGCCCCGCCCCGCCTAGAGAAGCTGTGCTAGGAGAGGCAGTGGTAGCAACAAGATGGGTGGGACGTCCCAGACCGTGGGTACAGACCCACCCAAGAACAGTGTGGATCTGTACATTTAGGATGTCTAGGATGGAGGTTACTCCACCCACCCATCCCAGAATTGAATGGCTAGCCTAGGCAGGACAAACCAGGGCATCCCTCACCTTGCTGGGCTCCAAGACTTCCCCCCCCCCATCACCTACAGACAGGCAGAGCTCCTTCCTTTCATTCACACAGCCTTTTCTCAGGCCAAGTTGCTGCAAGACCTGGGCACTCGCCCTGCAGCACCTTCTGCCAAGGTGGGCCAGGAGCCCACATCTGCGCTGGCACTGCACAGGGGTGGGCGGTTCTTCCAGGCCCATCACTTGCTTTCCAGGGCAGTCAGCTGGCCTCGCTGATTTGCTGTACCCAAGAGTTGGGGGGGGGGATCTGGGAAAGGCAGACCCACGTTTCCAAAACTGCTGCTGCCTGCTGTGCCCTGCTCTCCACCAGCTTCCGTGCCTCCAAAAGAACTTGGGACAATAAGAACCAGGCAGCCATGGGCCTTGAAAACAAGGCAGGCTTTATTGCAGATCAGCTTGGCTTTGTCAGCAACACATTTTTGCAAATTAAGGACTCGGAGGGAAGGGCAGTGAAATGCTTTCTAGACTTGCTGATGATGCAGAATGAGCATCATTGAGTGAGAGTGAGCACCCTAAAATACAATACTCAAAATGATGTTAACAGGTTGGAGATATTAACCTAATGCCAGATTTAGTTGAGAAAATGCAATTTTTCAGTAACAATCCAGTGCGCAGGTTAGGGAAACACTGGTGCTGGCATTTCACAAGCTATGATTCCTCGTGCACATCTGAATTCTTTACCAAGAGTCAGAAATGGGAAGAGGTGTGCGGCCTTGGGAAAGGCTTGCCAGGGTCAGTGGAGCTGGCTAGCAGACTTTAGGAAGACATTAACCGGATGATCCCAGCCTGTTCTCTGCTCTGGGCAAAGAAAGGTAGCCCGTCCTGAAGGGAGGGAGAAGAAGGTGCTGAGGGGAGTTCCCTGGGGGCACCCCTGGCCCAGTTCTGGTGGGCCTTTTCTTCTGGGGTGCTTTGGTTTGGACTGGATGGCCCCTCCCTGAACTTTCTGCTTCTTCTCTAGATCCTGGTCTTGGTGTGCATCTACCTGGTGACCCTCTCCCTCAGGTGAGCAGAGGGGCTGGCTAAGCTCCCCTGCCGGACTCCCAGGGGATAGGGGAGTGTTGCTCACTTCCCCGTCTCCAGCAGCCTCGGGAATGTGGGTGACAATAAACCACTGGGTCTGAATCTGGTCTTGTCCTGCCTTCTGGGTGGGAAGCATGAGACAAATTAACTCTGGGGCAGGGCGGTAATTCTCTACATCTGGCTCCCCTGCGAAGGAGGGTGGGTGCCTGTGCTTGACCCAGCCAGTAGGGGCTTGCTTGTGGGCCTGCTGGGGGAGGGGGAGGAGAGCCCGGTAAGGTCTAAGGACCAAGGCATGGGCTGCAGGGCAGGTGTGGGAAGGAGGAAGGGTCTTTTTCTCCTCGCTTGTGAGTGACCCCCCCCTTCCTGCAGAGTCTATGAATGAGTACGCCTCCTCAGGTGCAGGGCTGGAGGGAGGCCACTGTTCTCAGACGATTGATGGTTGCTGTGGGGGGTGGGGGTGTAGAGGAAAGTCCTGGGACTTCTGCCTGCTCCCAAGCCAAACTTGACTGGGGAGCAGAGGGAGGGAAAAGCCCAGCCCTGGGTGGATCTGTGGGGGCAGCTGGGCCCGCTTGATCCCACTGGGTTTCTCTTTCAGCCTGCTGGGCAGTGGCTCCATTCTGGCCATGGCCGTCCGCCGAAGACAATGCTGCTGTGACCAGGTTTGATGGGTGACTCCCAATGGCCTCCCCGTGTTTGGCAACCTGCTTTATACCTCACTCTTTCTCTGGGTCTTCACAGGGCACTGAATTATAACACAAGCTGGCTGGGTTTGTGCAAGAACACGCACCAACTTCAATGAACACAGGCTTGGCAGGTGATAGATCTTTAAACAGGCTGGTGAAATGAGTTGTCCGGCTAGCCTGTTATAGTGGGACTGAGGCCTGAAAGTTTGGCAGGGCATCCTTGATGCCAAGATGCCAATCCCTGCCATGGGCTCAATTGAAGTGCTCCAGAAGGAAGCCGCCTATCCCTGAGGACTGCTGCCAAGGGCAGAGTGCGGTGCAGCCTGTTTTCCCTTTGCAGTCTTTCTATCCTCCTACACAACTCTGATGCTGTGTGGTAAAACACCATAGAGAACCGAAAATGGAGGTCAAAGTGCTGCGATTAAAGCACAAGCAATTCCACCTGGAGACCTAACTTCTAGGGAAGGCCGTCTGCAAAAATGCCTAAAAGGGCAACAGTGGCCACTGTCCCCCTGAAGATGGACAGCCCCTATTCACTGCCAGGTGTAGGGCACAGGAACCAGCCGCGTGCCCAGGGCCTCTTTTGGAAACGGGTCCATTTTTATTAACCATGGGGCAATTCTGCCTCCCATGACTGAGCCAGCAACCCTGACAGGCTGAGGCTGCTGCCCCAAGCTGAGCCGCATGGCAGCCCTGCTAAAAGCCTGGCACAACTGGCTAGTTCAGATTGCCAGGGACAGACACGGGTGCCTTGAAAAAATGGGGAGGTATCTTCGCTTGAGAAAGGCATAAGGTGTAAGGACTCCTGCCTTGGGTGTGTGGGGGGGGACTAGAAGACCTCCAAGGTCCCTTCCAGCCCTAGGGTAGTAGGGCAGGCTCCCCTGTGGATGTTTGTCTTATCCAAATGTGGCTGCATTCAGCTGAGATCCCCCCCCCCGCCCCCGAGTGGTTAGGGTTCTGCAGAGATTGAAATTGAAGTCCTGGCCATCCAGACCTGGGAGGCTGCCTCCGCCTGGGCTATGGGAGCAGCCAGAGAAGCACCGCTTTGGGTGCCAAGAGGGACCACCGCTGGACAAAAGCTGTGCTGCAAGGGGCACAGAAAGGAGGGTGGCTCTGCCTGCTGGGTGGCTAGCGGTGGCTTCTCACCTGTTGCTTGTCCACAGCTCCGGCCTCTCGTCCTCCTCTCACTCGCGGACTTCCTGGGCGCTGCGGTGCTGATCCCCACCATGGCCCTCCACCTCCTTCCCACCCAGCACTTTTGGGCGGCCCACAGCTTCTGCCTGTATGGGCGGATGTTTGGCATGGTAACTCAGCCCCTCCTGGGGTGACACTGGAGGGATGGCAGGTCTATGTGTGGGTGGGGGGGGGGGGCGATTCACTGTTGGCCCAGCCCAGTCTGTGTTGGAGAGGGTGGCTGGTGGGTCAGTCCCGAGTCCTCCAGCCGAGGGCAGAGGGAAGTCTCATCCGCAGGGGAAGAACCCTGCAGGGGAAGAGCCCCACCTAAGAGCCAGAATGGAAGGGGTGGGAGGGCCGGGCCGTCCAGAAGCCTAGGGAAGAGATGGTTCCGCAGGGAGAGCTGCCTCTGTTGCAGCCCATGTGTGCTTCCCCTCCTGCCCCTCAGATGTTCTACGCCATCTCTCTGCTGATGGTGCTCGTCTACGCCTGTGAAGTGAACCGGGCAGTCAGAGGCTGGAGAGTGACTCAGGTATGGAGGTCTTTGACAATGGTGGGATTCAAATTATTTTACTACTGGTTCTGTGGGCGTGGCTTGGTGGGGCGTGGCTTGGTGCACATGGCAGGGGAAGGATACTGCAAAATCTCCATTCTCACCCCACTCTGGGGCCAGCCAGAGGTAGTATTTGCCAGTTCTCCGAACTACTCAAAATTTCCGCTACCAGTTGTCCAGAACCTGCTGGATTTCACCCCTGGTCTCTGGGGTGCGGCCCCAGTTCCCCACACACACACTTCCTTCGCCCTGCTGCTGCTGCTGGAGCCATGTGCAGGCTTGCCTGCCTGAGTGTGTGGATGGGCAGAGGCTGGAGGGGGAGTTTGCATCATGCCCAGGTGGCAGGAGGGCTCAGCCAGTCGGCCCTAATCTTGGCCAAAAGCCCTTGTGGCACCTGGGCTCCCTGCACCTCCAGTTCTGAAGTCCCCATTAAAGGTGTCTGTGTGTGTGTGTGTGTGTGTACGCACAATCACGCGTGTCCCCCTGAGGAACTGCTTGACCCCCATGGGGTGGGATTGTGCCTGGCATTCCAGTTTAGATGGGAGCTAGGCTGCCTCCGCCGCCTTTTCCCAAGGCCAACGCTCTTCTTCGCCATGCCCACAAGGTCAGCCTTCTGTTGGTGCTCCAAATCTCTCTCTCTTTCCCAGGAGAACAGCTCCTACTGCCCCAGGTTCCAGCTGGCTCTGCCCTATACCCTGGCTTGGTAGGTAGAGTGCAAGGGAGCCTGTGAATGGCCGGAGGGAGGTCTCTGGCCCTCCAGGACCCCTCCCCAGAGATTTCCCTTTGCCTCCCAGGTTGCTCCCTTTTCTGGTAGTTCTGGCTCTGATGGTCCTAAGCAGCAGGCCCCTGAGTAGCGAGGCCTTCCTCCAGCCTTTGCCCCAGGCAGGCACGGACTCCTCAGGGGCCTCCAACCTCTCCTGCTCCAGGTGGGCATCTTCCCCTCCCCTGGGTCCCAGAGGGTTAGGGTGGGGCCTGGGCTGGAGATCCTTCTCACCTTCTTCCTTCCCCTTGCAGCTGCCTGATTCTCATCCACCTTTCCCACAACTCCTGCTATAAGGTATGGCAGTCTTGGCCCAGCTGTATCCTCCACTCTCCCTCTTTGTTGGGCAGATAATGGTGGTTCAAAGCATCCCTGACCATTGATGGCCCACCGTCTCTCTGAAGAGGTCAGTGAAGGGCAGCCTCCATTGCCCCAGGCAGTTGGCGTCACTGGTTGGTTGCTGTTATGAGTTGGAAATGCCTCCTCCTCGGACTTCTAAGTAAAGCGGAGGCTGGGACTGACCGCAGGGGAATGAACAGCTGGCAAGTAGACCTGCATTTTGTAATTCCTCTCCGAGATCCCCCTCAGGAGGTCCAGGCAGTTGCAAGACCAGAGTCTCCAAGGGGTTCTGAGGAAGCGGCCATTGTGCTCAAATTGTGGTCAGTGCCTTTAAAAGGATGCTGGGTTTCCTTGCTTCTTTTTCTACTCCCTTTTGGAAATTGTTCACTGCTTTTTAGCCATTACAAACCTTTGCAGCAACAAATTCTACACCACTGGGTAAATTTCCTTCAATACTTAGCAAAAGGAGGTTTAAAGACAATTTTGAGGAATTAAAATGTATAGGTTAACATAGGTGGGTTGTTATCTCCTGTTACCCTCAATGGTGACACCAGGTCTGAAATGACAAGGAGGGATGTGTTTGTTGAAGAGATGGGAGGAAGAAGGGATTGCTTGTTGTGCTTTAAGAAAGGGTGATGAGTAACTAAATAGTGAGTGTATACTCACTATTAGACGGGAATATATAATATATATATATATATATATATATATATATATATATAAAATATAAAGATACAACAGGAAAGCCATTTCTTAATATATGCTTTTCTTTACCGTATTCCAATGCTGCTGCCCAGGCCCCCAGGCAGCCAAGCCCCCCTCTTGCCTCCCAGCACTCGGGCAAGGACAGCAGCATCTTCTTCCTGGTGTTTCTGGCCTTGGTTGTGTCCGCTTGCGTGGTAAGTGATGCATGTGGCCGTCCTGTTCTGTGGACTTCTGGGGGTGGGAGAAACAAGACAATCCTGGCAGATACTTTGGGGAGGGGGCTTGCTTACCAACGAAGACAGTGAAGGGCACAAGAGCGAAGAAAGCAGAAGGGTTTGCTTTTTCTGAAGCTCCAGGGGCTGACCGGAAGGAGCTGGTTCCAGCACTAGATCTAGGGGCTGGGTTGAAACATCTGGCTGAGGCAGGGGCTTTTTTTTCCTTTTAAAGGGCTGCTGAGAGGCCAGGCCAGCTCGCCCGCCTGCCCACACTCCCTGCCTGAGCCCAAACCAAGCCAGTGGCAGAAGAGCCGCCATCTTGTCCCTGGCTTTTGCCCCTCCGGCTTTATTTCATGGCCAATGAAGCCATCTCTGGTGCCAAGAAAAGAAACTCTTGGTCTATCAAGCTTAAAACGTTATTATTGCCTGGACTTAAATTTTGAGAGTTTCTTTTAGGGTGGAGCTTTACAATCAGTGGCAGAGCTCTGTCGGCGAGGCGGGTGGTTTTGTGGGGGACGTCCGTCCTCTCCCCATTGGCTGCCAGGGTGGGCGTGGAGCCTCTGGCTCCCCCAAGACCCCACGGAGGTTGCCCTCTGTCTCCCCCAGGATTGGATGTGGCCTTCCTGATGCCACTGCCCTCCTTGGGCAGGTTCTCTACTGCAGGGTGAAGAGATGGCAATGCCGGGACCGCCACGGGCTGCGGAGCGAGGGTTTTGCCAGCAGAAGCCATGTCACCCGCAGCTTCCAGCTGGTCCTCGTGTTCTGCTGGATGCCAGGTCAGTGGCCTGTGCCCGTTTCCCAGCTGACCTTCTGAGTCTGGCCTGCCTGCTGCCAAGCGCTTCACCCCCCATGCAGACTAGGCCAGCAGGCTGAGCAGAGGCAGTGATCGGCCGGCTTTCTTGTCTACAGCTTGCCTCCTCGTGGTGCTATCATTCACCCGCCTGCAGCTCTCCACCCTTTTTCCTCTCTTGGTGGCCACGGTGAGTTGAGGGGGAGGAGAGGGACCACCTTTGGTGGTCAGCAGACACCTGCAAGAGAATCACGGCCAGCTTCTCTGCCCTGCCCAGGCCCTGACTGCCCCCCTCCAGGGCTTCCTGCACAGCCTGGTCTATGGCTGGTTGAGGAGCAGCTTCCGCCAGGAGGTTGCGGGTGAGCGGCTCCCGCTGTATTGCTCGCCGGACCTGAAGGCCTCCTTCGATGACTCCTTGGCTGCGTCTGGCTAGCCCCGAAAGCCTTTCTGGGTCCAGCTGCGCATGAGAGGCAGCAAGTACCCCTTGAATAAAACAATAGAATATAATAGAGCTAGAAGGGACCTCGGAGGCCTTCTACTCCAACCCCCTGCTTCAGCAGGAGACCCTGTATCGTTTCAGACAAATGGCTGTTCTGCTAAATAAAATGTGCAGGGAGCTTCACCCCACGGCCTCTCTTCAATGGGGGTGGTGGGCAGCCCTCTAGTTATGGATCATCGCCGCAAAGTCTCGGGGCCCGCTTGGCTCCAGCCAGCTAGCCAGGCCTCCCTTTGAAGCGGGGGAGGGTGGGGGACAAGGAATCCCACCCTCTGAACGGTCAGTGCAAGAGAAGCAAATGCTGCCTGTTTGGGCTCTGAATGCGCGTTCCGTCTGGCACCACCCAGATCCCAAGGCCAGAGACAGGGCTGCCCTGGTAGGGTCGCTGAAGCTCCGGTTCTCCAGTAACCTCAGACCTGTGGGCACAGCCAAGCCTCCCCCCTATCTTGAGGGGTATCCTGCTGCCGCCGAGACTCCTAAAAGGGTGAGGAGGTGGGAGAGCATCGACACAGCCCCCCTGCCCACCCTTGTTTGTTTATTTATTATTCATATTTCTATGCCGCCCCTCTCTCCGAGGACTCTGGGCGGCTTACACCAAAGACAGTATACTAAATAGCATATTGCCCCCAACAATCTGGGTCCTCATTTTACCCACCTCGGAAGGATAGAAGGCTGAGTCAACCTTGAGCTGGTGAGATTTGATCCGCTGATCTGCTGAACTAGCAGTCAGCTGAAGTAGCTGCAGTACTGCACCCTAACCACTGCGCCACCTCGGCTCATAGCCTCCGCTTCCTCCTCACCTCTTGGGGGCCAGAACGAGTCTTTCTAGTCAAGGCTGAGGGGGAGCTTTTCCTCCCCTGGCAGCTCAGCCAAGCAATTGAAACACAGGGTGGGGGGCGCTCCGCGCAGTTCCTCCCATGTAGGCCCTGTGGCCTTCCAGTAACCTACTTGGGCTGGACACAGGGAGAAGGAAAAACCCTTACTATCGCACAAGCATCCACTCTAGGCTTAAATTTGGTGAGCTTTTTATTAGCCATCTTTCTGCTGACCAACAGGCTTGTCCAGGGTGCTTTGAAGAGACGACGGCTTCTGCTGCCCTTCTCTGAACAGACGGATTCCGGAACTGTGAACTGTGGTGGGATAAAAAGTGTAACAAATCTCCAAAGGAAGCTCAGTTGAGGGCCCTTCTGATAATTCAGCTTTATTAGCCTCTCTCGAGAACACACCACCACTGTACATCACACAGCAACACGTCAACTGCATCGTTCCACTTCCACCCAGGCTTGGCACCTTCTCCATTCGCCTCCCAGGACTCCTGTGCTATAAAGAGCTCAAAGAGCCCCCACCCCCTTAAATTGGCCCCCAGTGAGCTGCCCCCTTCAGCTGGCACTGGCCGTTTCCTGGCCACACAGAATGGCTCGGAGGTCCTTGGGCAGTGACCGGACCACAAGACCGATGTGCTGACACACTCGCTGGAGCGTCTCCTCTCTGGCAGGGAAGCCTTGGCTCCTGGCTTGGACCTGCATGGAGGAATCAACCAGACAGTGAGCCCCCTCCTCCCAGTCAGCGATCCTGGCAGGAGCCCTCTGAACAAGCACCTGGAGCTGGAGGTCGACCAAAAAGACTTCCCAATACACTTCCCCCCCCCTCCCCAGCAGGGGAATCCCCACCTGGCTGCTTTCCATGCAACGGCTGTATTTGCCTAGGGGTGGGGGTGGGCAGTCATCATAGGTGGAGCCAGTATGTCTATTCCTGGAACGGCTGAGATGCTACAGGCTATCTTGTGCTGACCCCCCCGCCCCTTTTCTGGCTCCCCTGCACAGTGACCACGGGCTGTTGGTGGTGGTGGGGTAGCTGGGTAGGGCTGAGGGAAAGCCGCTTACCAGCTTCTCTTGGAGCTTCAGCACCAGGTCCACGGCCTCTGCCTCGGACTTGTCCACCATCCAGGCCCTGATATTCTAAAGGAAGAGGAGCAGAGGAGGGCCCCCTCCTGCTCTCGCTCTGCCCAGGAGCGCCCAAACAGGAGCACCTGGCCTGGACCCCGAGCCTGCTGAGACTGGGTTGCTTCACCTCCCTCCCCACCCTGTTCTAGAGCCTTGCCCTACAGAGAGTGGATAGACTGAGACTAGGGGGCCTCCCCCATTCAAAGGTGCACCCCCCCAAGCAGTCTTCCCACCCACCGCTTCAGCGATGGCCTCCAGGTGCAGAGCTTCCAGCTTATGCCTCATCTCTTGGTGCCTCTGACGAAACCAGCCGTCGAAGTTGGGAGACTTAAAGAATCGCCTGTTGTGGGGGAGGAGAGGACAGGAGGCGGTGTCAGTCCAGAGGAGCCTCACACTGGATGGGCTTGGCCAGATTTCAGTGGCAGGAGCTGATTTAGGCCAGTTTTAAAGAGCGTCATCATGCAACCTGCTTGGTGACTCCATTGTGCAGTGTCTGGCTCTTCCCTTGCGCAAGACCTTCGCTTAAGAAAGGTGAATCCCGCCAACAGGGCCTCTGTTTTTGTCCCAGGAGGAGGTGGGATTAGGGAGCAAGACAGGGGTGTCTTGTCTCTGGGATAATTTCCCGGATGGAGCGGGGTGGGTGGGTTGCTCTGTGCCCACAGGTCAGGCTCTTTGACCCAGAGGAGGGGCTGTGTGGGGGGCTCAGTGTACCTGTAAAGGGCCAGCCAGTCACCCTTGAGCGCACAGGTGAGCTGGGGCCCGGCCTGTTCCAAGCTCTTCAGGAAGTCTTCCTGATGGAAAGGGCGGATCCGAGGGGGAGTCTGAGAGTAGATAGAAAGGGAGAGAGAAGCAGTCATGCTGGGCAGCCACAGAGCGAGGCCCACCCCAGCACAGGCAACCGGGAAAGGCCGTACCTTCCACGGGGTGATGGTCCTTTGCAGAGGCATCAGGCTTGCCATGTAGTGCTCCTAGGGAGGAGGAGGAGGAGGAGGCAGATGGGAGTCGGGCGGGGGGGAGGGGAGTTTCTCACAGGGGACAGTGGGGAGCCGTTCCTCTCTATTGCCATGGCTCCTCTCCCAGCCCCCCACTTACCAGGGGGATGATGAAGCTCTGGGTGAGCTCCAAGAGCTGGCGTCTCAGCAGGGCGCTCTGGGCCTCGGACGGGCGCTTCTTCTGGATGCCCTGTGGAGCACGGCAGGGATCAGCCAAGATCCACCGGCCCTGCGCTGCCCAACAGCGAGGCCCCCCACTGCAAAGGGGGCACCCAGGGTGGCTCCTCTTGCTCATTGGTTCAGGAAACACCAGGGAGGGGGAAACCAACCAGGCCCCACCTGCCCGGGAAGGGAGGGAATGGCCTCAGGAGAGGATGCCGCAGGGCAGGGAGGTGAGGTCTGCTGAGGCTGAAGCCTCCTTTCAGGCCAGGCCTCCTTTCAGGAAAGGCTCTGCTGGAACCTTCCGCCTAGCAAGCCTACCAGGACCGTCCCTCCCCCACCGCCTGTGTTCCTGCTGAACTGCTCGGGGGGGGGGTCTCAGGAGCCCAAGCAGCTTTGGCCAGTGGCCCACTTTGTGCCTAGAGGAAGGGGGAGCAGGTGTCCCCTCCCCACCCCCGTGCCTCTGGCAGGGCAGCCTCCCCCCACCCTTTATTCTTCCGACTCTGCAAAGGGAGGAGGCCCAGGAGAGCCTGCAGCCCATTGCAGAATTTTGGCTCTGACTCACTTTCAGGAGTGTCTTGATCAGTATCTTGTCCTTGTGCAAAAATGCTTTGTATGATGTGTAAAGTCCTGAGACAGGGCCAGAAGAGCCAATCAGAGAAGAGGCAAGGAGAATGGGGTGGGGGGTGGGGGGGCACCCTCCAAGCCAGCTGCAGAACAGGCTCTGCTTGGCTGAGGTTCCCGCCTGGGCCTCCCTATCCAGCAGCAGGAGGAGCTGGGAAGAAAGAGGGTCAGCGGGAGGCTCACCTGGCTTGGTGTCCAAGGTTTTCAGCTTGGCAAGTTTCTTCAACTTGACCTGCTTGGGCAAGTCCCCTGCATGGTAGGATCAACACATGGGAGTATCAGGCTGGGCTGCCATTGCCAGACCCCTGCCCAGGCTCCAGGCCCAATGTGGCAGCTTCCTGCCTGGCAGTGGAGAATGCCGGGCTGCCCCCCGGGAGCCAACCCTCCTCTCGCCTCTGGTCTCAGGCTTGGCTGCCTCTCATGCCCACACTACGGGCAAGCTCTCTTAGTCATCCCCACAGCTGCACCAAGAGGGCCCAGCCCTGCCTTACCAGCCATCCGGAGCTCCCCGAGGCGAAGGATGTGGGGCCAGTGCTGCAGCACCTTGATAAAGAAGGGGTTCGTGACGCCCAAGAGCACGCTGGGGCTGAGGGGAGCAAGCAGAATGGTGAGGAAGGGCTTCCTCCCTGGAGCCCCAACAGGCACCCTGTGCGGGAGGAGACTCACGGGCCCTGCGTACGCGTCGTGTACTCTTTGAACTCGCTGTCGTGAATAGTAAAGTACGGGCGGAAATCGCAGCAGTACTTCAAGGGCGCCAGGCAGCTGGGGGGTGGGGGTGGGGGTTTGAAGAAAACAATTCCTGTTTGAGAGCAGCCAGAGCTGGGCTGGACTGTGGGGAGGCGGGGCTGCCTGGAGAGGTCCCTTGGCCAGGGCCTATCGACCACTGGCAGCTTTGCAGGGGACTGGGTGTGAGTCTGGTACCTGGCTAGGGCAAGGACCACCTCGGAGGACATGGCGGGGGAAGGGGCCACCACCACCAGAGGCTCCCCGAGCAGAACGAGCTCCCACAGCAGCTGAATGTGGACCAGCACCGACTGGAAGCACCTGTTCCAAGAGCAGAAAAGGGAAGATGGCACAGCTGGGCATCGAATGCGAATACACCAAAAGCCGCCCTCCAGCACTGTGCTGAACCCCGCAGCCTCTAGCCCCATCTTTGGCCAGGTTCTAGGAACTTAACAAGCGTTCAGCCCCTCAGGGTGTGGTGTGAACCCTGTCTTGAGCGCTCACAGTCTCTTCCTCCGTGTTACTGTGGCCGAGGCTTTGCCCCAGGCTCGTCTGAGGGTTTGGCCAGGCAGGTTTCCTCCCCACCCTGGCCAGGAGCTGTTTTTGCAAGGAGCAGGGAGAGCCCTCCTCACCTGAAGAGGTCCAGTTCAGCAACACTGGGGAGGACGAGGGGAGCTGGCAGGAGGTTCTAAGCGAGGAAAGAAAGACAAGAGGAAAAGGAGGAACACATTGCTTCTCTGTCACACCACGCTTGGGAGGAGAAGCAGCCAAGGTCTCCGAAGGAAAAGGCTCAACGCTCCGCCTGGGAAGAGCCCAATCCGGCCTCTTATGGCCTGGACGGAGAGGAGCATCCAGAAGTAGGTAAGCCCCAGAGAAACCAGACCCAATTCAGAGCGGAAGGGGTGACTGCCGGAGAGGGATGTTGTGGCTATGTTTAAGCAAAAGCAAGGATGCACTAACCCAACCCCCCCCCCCCCCCCGGGCAGAACATCATCACCGCACCACAGGACACATAGACCAGGGTTTGTGGGCTGTCTGGACAATGGACTTCCTAGAGGCCACAACCTTAAAACCAGACAGATGCCACCTCCAGCACAGGGACCCCCGGGAAGGGGGTCCAGAGGGCTTGATCAGCCATCTGGGAAGTCTTTCCAAAGGCCCGTCTGGTCCATGGGCAAGCCCAGGGGGCACATCCCCCCCCCCAGCCCCTGCAGGCTCAGCCTTTACAGCCGCTCACGTCAGGTGGATAATCAAGCCAAAGCCTGGAAGAGGATGACTTCTGAGGAAGGGCCTCGCAGCAGTGCTGCCAGCAGAGAGACACGCCAGCCTTCCCGGGCAAGCTCCACAGGAGATTATTATTATTATTATTATTATTATTTATTTAATTTGTATACCGCCCTTCTCCCGGAAGGGACTCATGAGGCTAGAGGAGCCACTTCTACTATGGTGTAAGGCTACATTAGCAGAATCTTGCCAATATGAAGGCACAAATGTCTGACCTCCTCTGAACAGCCTCTTTTTCCCTCCTCGTCCCAAGGCCACCCGCAGGGGCCCCTGCAAGAAGGCCGCTTTCCCTCACCTCCCAAATCAGCGGCTTGGCAGGGCAGGAGTCGGGCTTGTCCACCTGGGAAGGAATCCTCACCTGCACCACAAAGAGCAGAGCACCAAATGGAGGCCCCTCCCTGAACAGAGCTGCGCTCCTGGCAGGAGGCGGCCACGGAAAGCAGCAGCACCCGGCAGGAAGCTCCCCGGCCCATACCTGAATAACCACCCCCATCACAGGCAGGTTCAGCGTCTGGCCAGGCACCGGGGCCGGCCACTGGTCGATCTCGCTGCACACTGAAACAAGCGCAAAGGGAGCGGCGGCTGAGGGGGGGGGGGGGCTGATGCAGCTCTTCCCTCGCTTGGCCCCAGGAGCCCAGAAACAAAGGGGGTCCCCGGAGAACCCCCAGCTTTCCCTCCAAAAGGGCTCCCAGCCGCGCACAGCCAGCCGGAGAGGTCCCAGCCTTGTGGTGATCCTAGAGGCCCGCCCCGGCCCGCCCCCCTCACCTGCCTCCAGACACGGGTCCAGCTTCTCAAAGTACTCCGGGGCGATCAGGTGCAGCAGCGAGTGGAAGAGGGTCACGTAGGGCAGCCGAGTCACCAGGACCAGCGACTGGAGCGGAAAGGCAGACACCCTGAACGGCCCCCTCCCCCCTCCCTCTCCACCAGGAGGGGCCCGGAGGGGAGGGGGGCGCAGGAGCCCCCTCGGCTGGGGCAGCCCTCCCCCGCCCCCCCCCGCTCACCTTCTGGAAGTAGCCCCTCTGCACGGAGCGGTCGCGGACTTGCCGGAAGAAGACGTAGCCGAAGAGGTGCGCGGGCTCCGGCTGGGGAGAAGCAGGGGAGCCCCCTCACCTCCGCCCCGCCAGGGAAAGCGGGGACGGCGGGAGGCGCAGGCGGAGTCCCCCCCCCTCCGGACGAGGCGACCCCCGACCCACCTGCAGGCCCGGCGGGGCTTCCCGGGTGCACCGCCACTCGACCTCCGCCGCCGCCGCCGCCGCCCGTCTTCTCCCCGCCGACCGGCGGAAGCGGAAGCTGAACTGGGTGTCCCCGAGGGTCCCTGGGGGCGCAAGCGAGGGGGGGGTCAGCGAGGGGGCCGCTCCACCCCCAGCCCCTCCACCCCCAGCCCCACTGACCGGAGTAGGAGTCGGGGAAGGCCAGGTAGCAGACGCTCGTCCTCTGCGGGGGGGGGGGGGAGAAGGGCGTTAGAGGGGCGCGGGGCCGCCTCCCGCACTCCCCGCCCCCTCCCCCCCCGTACCTCCTTCTCCGTCAGGCGGCCCTCCGGCGGGTAGATGCGCTGCGGGAGGAGCAGAGAGACCGTCAGGGCCCCCCCCGATAGTACGGACCCCCGCCCCTCCCCCCGCGACCCACCTCCAGGGCCTGCCCCAGCTCCAGGTCGAAGGTCACTGCGCAGACGCACTCCAGCCAGGCCGACAGCCGCCCCCAAGGCAGCAGCGCCGGCGGGGAAGGGGCGCCGCCGTCCGGGGCCGCCATCGCCGCCGGCGGAGCACGCATGCGCAGGCCGGGCTCGCAGACCCCGCCGGTTGGCCGTCCCGCGCGTGCGCGCGTTTGCCCCCTCCCCCCTCCAGGCCGCCATTTTGCTTCCGGAGCGGCGGCGGCGGCGGCGGAGGAGCGAGCGAGGCGGCCGGTCCGTCAGCGCCGAAGGAGCCGCCTGGCCGGTGAGGGCGCGTCCCCGGTCTCGGTTTGCCCGGCCCTTCCCTCCGCCGTTGCCTCCCCCTCGGCCTCCCTGTGCCCCGCGGGGAGCGCCTTCCCCGCGGGCCTCGGAGGGAGGGAGGGAGGGAGGGAGGCCGGAGCCCTCCGTGCCCCGCTGTCCCTGGCCGGCCTCCCCCTCGGCGGCTGGGCTTTCCGGCCCGGTCGCGTCTGGTGGCCGGCAAGAGAGGAGCCAGCCGCGGCGGGGCTGCCGGGACCCTCCCGGGGGAGCCCGGCCCTGTGCCTGTCCCGCGGAGGCGGCGGCGGCCGTTGGCAGCGGGAGCCCCCCCCCCCACCGCCTCCCGTGGGACGGGGGCCGCCCCGTTGAACACCCCACCCCCCCGCCAGAGGGAAATCCCGGATCCTGGCGCGACTTCCGGGTGGAAGGGTGCCTGGCGGGGCTGCCGGGGGCGACGCCGGCGCCCCTCCGGAGCCGGTTCGGGTTGGCGGGTAGCGCCGCGGGGGCTGCCTGGGTGCCTCTCCTCACCCACCCACCCACCCGCGGCCCTTCTTCTCGGCCTTCCTCCTCCGAGGCGCCCTCCCTCCGGGGGTCTTTTGCCTTGGCCTTCATGGGGGTGACTGCCCAGGGCTGCCGGGAGCCTGGGGGCTTCCTCGTCCAAGGGCGAGTGGTGTGGCAGAGCCGTTTGTGGCCCACCCGGTGGGAGGGCAGGAGAGGCGGGGGGGGGGGGCTGCATTTTCTTCTGCTTCTGCCGGTCCTCCTTCCTACAGGAGGCAGGCAAGTGCCCCCCCCAGCCCCTTTCTTTTCATCTCCCCAAGACCCAAGTCCTCCTCTTCTCTGGCAGCTGCTTTCCTGCATGCCCATCTTTTTCTGCACTTGCTCTTCTTGGAATTAACCGTGTTTTCAATTTATTCCATTTCTCAGGAGATGATAAAAAGTACCTCGGGTTCACTGGAAGCCTTCTCTGAAGTCAAGCTCTCTGCTGAAGCGGGAAATCAAATATCTCTGCCTGCAGCAAAGTTCTGTCTCGAAAGCTAAAGGCTGATCTGGATGAGTCCATGAAACGGTTTGGCGATTTATTGGATGCCTGGGAACCGCAACCGTGCATGAAGGAGAGGAGATAAGTAGAAGGTGTGCCTTGGAGGCCCGTTTGTTTCTGAGAGGGAATGGTCAGGTGTGTCTGGGAGGTGACCAAAGAACCCCTGGGATACTCAGTCAGGAGAAGGTGGTCACCCGCCTTTTGTTATCACGAAGGTTCCCGGGAGAACCGGCCTCTTGGCTAGCGAACCCTGAATTTTAGGAAGCAGAGGGCTTCCCTGGGAAGCAGTGGCGGGAGGCTTCAACTTCCAAGCTTTTCTTTTGGTAATCGTGGGAATAGGAAGCTGGAATGTTTTTAGGTGAAATACTGGCTTTTTTAAATTTTGGGCCATAGACTGCCATAAAGGAGTCATGTTGTCTGCTTTGTTTTCTTAGGCTGGTTAGAATTTAGAACTTCCATTAGGTCTGTTTGCGGTTGCAGAGGTGACTTTGAAATAGAAAAATCAAAGGGTCTCGAGCAATACTGGAATTTACTTTTGGCCTAAATGGGAGCCTGATTTTGTCCCCAGTGGGACAACCGTGCCTCAGTAGTTAGAAAAATGAAACGACAGGAGGAAAGGGAAAAAAGCATAAGGGATACATTTGGGGTTAATGATCCATGTGTAATTTAAAGAAATAGAAAATATTTTGAACATCTATATCCCATAGGCCTATCAATTGTAAATTTTTAACGAACTATCTCTGGATATGCCTCAAAAAGGCAGTTTGGGTTTGCTTGGACAATATCACTAATTAAACATTACTTCAGGACTCTTTGTTTCTTTATAAATTTTTTAGTCCAGTGCTATTTTGCAAACTTATGAATAGAATTTATCCAAGCAAGATAGCTTTTTTGCTATTCAATCTACCAGGTAACCAAACAACTGAAGTTATAATACAGAACAATAGAGTTGGAAGGGATCTGGCGGTATTCTAGTCCAGCCCCCTGCTCTTATGGTACATCATTTTGTTAGTGTTGGGAAATGTGGGACACAGATTTACAATGGATTTCATAAAGAAAGGTTTTTAAACCAGTTTTCCAATTTTCTCAAGAATTAACCAAGATAAAGAACAGATATTCTCATTTAGAGAATATGTACCAGTTGGATGTCCAGCAGGGTAAGCAGTCTACAAAAGTGAAGTATAATGCTATTTCATAAAATCAAATTATTTTTACACGTGTGTATTTTATTCAATATTTTCTTGGAAATTTAAAAATACAAAATATATATATAGAAAAGTTATAAAAAGTTATGAAAAGAAAAATAGGAATAACAGAATAAGGAAAGAGAAGATGAACATATAGAACCAGAAAAAAGAATAGTTAAAGAAGCGTCCTCCAATCTTCTTTGCAGCAGTTGCAAACTATAACACTGTTTCTGCCCTCCCAAATAACACAACAGTTCCATTCTTCTACAAATAGCCCTTGACTTAGAACCCTTCATCAAAAAAAAGAAAAAAAGTGATTTACAGACCCAGCCTCTGAACAGCCGTCGCAGTGTGACACATTTGCAGTGATCATCACAGCATCTCCGACAGCCACGCCTTCCCAGTTGGCTCCCTGCCAGCACAGAGTCGGGAAGATTGCAAGTCGTGGTCATGTGATGCGTCTTTTTCTCTCTCCCCCCCCCAATAATTTTACATAGATATATACATAGATATATACATACCGACATCTATGAAAAAGTGTAAAAAAAAATAATCGCCCCTTCCGCAAAAGAGATAGAAAATGAACCTTCATCCCCGACATTAACCATTTATTGCTGTTTCTTAAATTGCAACCAGTTACATCTTCATTCCATGTTTCACCGCTTTTTCTAAAACTCATCTCTAAATCTTCAGCTCTTGATGCTGATCAACAAAGATCCAATAAAAAATAATGTAATATATTGCCAGAAATTAAAGCAAAATTACCCAAAAGAGGCTATAGAGCCAAGCTATAAAAATGTGAACCAAATGTGTGATATCTTTGTACCGTGACAGATACTCGAAAACGCTGCCACAGTTTCAAAACCAAGGCCAATACTAGAACAGTTACACAAAAAGTTAGGTCAAGTGGATGGGGCAGCGTACTTAGGACCGTAGAGAGGCGCTTCTTTTCAAGCATTTCCTTGACGCAGGGTAGCTGAAGCCAAGCACTGCTTGGCGGGAAGAGCCCAAATGGAGGACCCCTTCCGTGTAAACAGAAACCTTCCCGGGGTGGGAAGGAGGATGGGCCTCTGGCTGGGCAGTTGCTCCGATCCGGCCAGTGGCTCTTACCCTGCTTGAATGACTGAGAGCCTGAGCCTGTCAGATTATTTTTCTTATTTATTTATCTTTGCAACCCACCAGGTCTCCCCAGGTAGTTTAGGAGAGAAACAGGTTAGCAGCCTATTGATTTCTTCGCTATGTATGGGAAGTGTGAGTGTATCGGCCACCTGTGTTAGAAGGAGCAGTTTCACCTCCGGTTTCTTGGGCTGCACCATTTGAATCACTCTTAGTTCAGGGGATTCAAAGTTAGAGGGACAAGGTGGCCATGCTGCAGCTTTCTGTGAGTAAAGGCGGACTTCCTTGTGAGTCTCCACCTTGAGAATTGTTCCTCAGTCTAATGGAACAACCTGACAAGAGTGCATAGGATAGCCAGTTGTGTATCTTCACCCAATCATCGCTATTCCCCAAGCCTTGAGTTTAGTGTGGTTGTGCGGCTTTGTTGTCTTGCTTTTGGCTGCTGGTGGTGTTCCTTTCAAGGGATGTTATCTACTGGGTTTTACTGTTGACTTTATAGTTTTTCTATATGTTTAGCTGCCCAGAGTCATTTGAAGTTGGACAACCTAGAAATTTGATTAATAAATAAATGTTGCTGCATTACAAAATAAGACTTCCATGGCCCATTATTAATCAATTTTACAATTTTCAGCTGAAAAGATTTAAAAAATCCTAGAGATAATAAAGATTTGTTTAGTAGGCTTTATGGTTATAATATATCTATATGTATATTTGTACAGTCTTACTTCCATAGTAGTATGGCAAGTGGATGGCCATATAGAATGAGTGAATCACTCAATGAGAATATTTGTAGCTCAGGGTTGAAATGAGGGGTCCTTGGTGCTCTCTGAGCTTGGTTGTTTTCTTGCAAACATTTCATCACCCAAACTAGGTAACATCCTCAATACTAGTGACTGAGCTCTAGCTGGATATAATTTTAAAGGGATGAGCCTTGGAAACACCAGATACTTTAAATGTTAAATGTCTCTCTCCCCCCCCCCCCCATTCTAAACTGGGAAGCCATGGCTAATGGAGAGGTAGGGACTGCTGGCTGACTGCAATTTGGCAGTTCAAATCTCATACCAGGCTCAAGGTTGACTCGGCCTTCCATCCTTCCGAGATGGGTAAAATGAGGACCCAGATGGTTGGGGGCAAGAGGCTGACTCTGTAAACCACTTAGAGAGGGCTGTAAAGCTCTGTAAAGCAGTATATAAGTCTAAGTGCTATTGCTGCTATCTTGAATTGTGCCTGGAAAACAACCAGAAGCCAGTGCAACTCACGCAGCTATGGTGTTACACAGGCAAAATGTGAATTACCCAGAACTGTGGGTTCCACCAGTTGTATCTTTTGAGTACTCCTCAAGGGAAGCCCCGTGTAGGTCCGGAAGGATGCCAAAGTCAACAGTCCTGAATCCACCAAGAAATCTAGGAGGGCCAGAAGAAATGCCCCCACTTCATCTGAGCTTCTGTCCCCAAACACTTCCAGGGTCTTCCAGAATTGGGCCTGATTGCAGAGTGAAAAGGCTCAGAATGAGTCGGATTCATTCACGGCCTTCCAAAGCTGAGGGCCCACCACCCTCCCCACAACCTTCCCTTGGAGGCTCGGTGAAAGTTGGATCCAGGGATGGCTCCTCTTGAGAAGGGACCTGCCTCTGCCCCCGGCCCTGACCTTGGCCTGTCCAAGCGATGGAGTCCCAGGGTTTGAAGGGAGGAACTGGATGGGGAAGAATAGGGTGGTTCAATCCTAGCAGGACTGAAGGGTTGTGGTGGTTTGGATCCGCCAGGCCTGGAAAGTTCCCTCCTCTGGCCCGATGTTCTTGTTCAGGACTGCTTGGAGTTTTTTCCTGAACTTGTAGCGTCTGTTGAAAGATCAGGTGTCCATTTAGCAGGAAGAATTTGGTACAAATTCATCTTATGTACCAGTTGCACCGTTGGGTGGGGTGGGGTGTCCAGACTGTCACTCCCACCCTACTGATCTTGTGAGGGGCTGCTTTGAAGACCACCCCTTGGGAGGTAAAGCATCTCCCCAGACATTCGCATTGCTCCTAGCTTGGCTATTTTTGAGAAGTCTTTGAAAATCCAGTTAGCCTTTTATTTGAAGGCTTTCTTCTGAGGTGCACATTTTTTTTCTCCTCCTTTTAGCTTTTACTGTGTTTAATGTTGTATGCTGCCCAGTGTTGTCTTATGGAGCTGGACAGATCTCCCAATTTAGTCAGTCAGTGTGAAGTGGAGTAGCCATCGGTGGTACTTTCACGCAAGAATTTGTGCGGGGCCCTTTTGCAGACATTTATATTGTATTCAGTTGTATGAAGGAGTCTACATTTCCTTTTGGTGGGTTATCCAGCCTTCTAGCACGGTGGGAAAGAAGGAAGCAGCCTTCGCCTTCAGACGAAGAAGCGGTGAAGCCTCTTGATTACGGATCATGATGAAAGAAGCAAGATTCACCTGGAGCCCCTGTACTGTTTTAAAGCTGAGGAAAGGGAGGTTAGAGAGACGAAGATGGAGAGGGGTACGCTCCAAGCCAGTCTTGGGGAGTGAGTTCATGAAGGCTGAAGCTTTTGAATCTTTTGCAAGAAAACCTTCCAAAGCCTTTTCCTGGGAAGTCTGCATGATTTGAGAAGCCTTTAACAGGCTGTGGTGAGTCTCTTTCTTAGCCCCAACGTTGATTTATGATGTAAGCCATACCAATTGTGATAGGCCGCCTGCAAAAGGAACTTCTCTATTTCCCTGGTCAGTTGAGTTGTGACTTGCGATTTTTTTCTAGTTGTACAACTAGAAAACTTTTTTGTGTCATGGTTATCAAATTGCAAAAACTTTAGTAGATTTGAAATCTACTAGATCTGAGCGCTGTCCCAGAATATCTTTCAGTGCTTTTTCATTCTAAATCTCTCAACAATGTGTTGAATGGTAGGAAAAGTCCATCTTACATTATTGTGCATGCAAATAATAATCATTCGATAAAAGAAGAATAAGGAGTGACTGCTGTTCAGCCACCTTGGATCTGCAGAGCAGAACTTGCAGATGCTCCAGGCAATGAAGAAACCTAGCCTTGATTTTTCCATGTTTATTTCAGGTGACAAACTTGAATCCGATTGTAAAGAGAGCTCCATCCTCTGCTCAAGTGAGCCCCTCCCTCCCTCCCTGCGATGGGCGGGCGGGGGGGGGCAGCCTTCTGTCTGCTCAGTACCATCACCACCACCATCAGGTCATGGGCTGAGGGCAGCTGAACTCCCCTTACTGGCCAGGGGCCCCTCTCAGCAAGCACTGATTTACTAGGGGCTCCTCGATTTACAACAGTTCATTTAGTGACTGTTCAAAGTTACAACGGCACTGAAAAAATTGTCTTATGGCAGTTTTTCACAGTTACAATCTTTGCGGTATCCCCATGCTCATGATCCAAATTCAGATGCTCGGCAACAGGTTCATACTTATGACCATTGCCGAGTTCCAGGGTCACACAATCACCTTTTGCAATCTTCTTTCATGAAAGTCGATGGGGAAACCAGATTCACTTAACAACCAGGCTACTAACTTATCAACTGGAGTGATTCACTTAACCATGGCAAGAAATGTCATAAAATGGGGCAAAACTCACTTGACAAACGTCTCACTTAACAACAGAAACTTTGGACTCAGTTATGGTCATAAGTTAAGGAGTACCTGTATTAAACCCCCAGCTGATTTGTTCTCATTAATCAGAGGCAGGGATGTTCTGGGTTCCTGCTCAATTAACCAAAGATGGGAATTTTTCCAAGGAGAAATCCATCTGTTACGCCTAGTTTTTCCTGTGAGAAGCCAGAAAGCAGTGGAATGCAGGAGCTGCGTTAGTGTCAGCAGAGCAGGGATAATGCCGTGTCCTCTTCCCTCCATCAGGTAGGTGTGAGTGCGGTCCCATCCCCATCCCCATCATGTTTTGGAAGTTCGATCTGAACACAACGTCCCATGTCGACAAACTGCTGGAGAAAGAGGATGTGACTCTGCGCGAGTTGATGGACGAAGATGACGTTCTGCAGGAGTGCAAAGCCCAGAACCGGAAGCTGGTGGACTTCCTCTGCCGGCAGCCGTGCATGGAGGAGCTGGTGCAGCTGATCACCCGCCAGCCTCCCCTGGACGTGGATGAGAAAGTTCGCTTCAAGTACGTATCCTCCTTCCGGCCAGCCCAGGTCAGAGGTGGGGGAGGTCCCAGGTGCGTGGCTGCACTTCCGCAGGGAGACCCAGCAGGGGTCCCACTGTCAGGCCACCCCTCGTCCTTGTGCTGAAGCACTCAGAAGGCACCTCTTGACCTCTGAGCAATCGGAACAGTAAGAAAGGATCCACAGTCCTAAGGAAAAGTAAGTATGCCCCAGTGAAACCTTTGACTTTTCAACATACCTCACTGGGCAGAAATTGGATCGTTTCAAAATAGTGATAGGTAGTGGGATATGATAAATATCAGCCGCTATTTACACTTTGTATTATATTGGGTAATTTAAACATAAATACAGATTTTGCATGTGAACAAAACAAGTATGCCCTTGGCTCTAACACCTGGCTTCACCCCCTCTGGCAGAACCGACCGTCTCCCAGTCCCTGAGGTCGACGGAGGCCTTATTTCAGCTGGGTCGCGTTTGAGGCCTTTCCCTCTTCCTCTCCCCCCCCCCCTCTCACACACACACGATTTTGGTGGGACTCAGATCTGGGCTTTTGACACCACCACCCCCAGCCGCTCCAGGGCCTTCCATTTCTCCTACCCACATCTTTTTTTTAGCCATTCCTCGATGGGTTTACTGGAATGTTTTGGTCACAGTCATTTTGCAAGTCCAAGCTTCCGCCTTCTGGCAGACGGCCTCAGGTTCTCCTCCAGAAGAGCCCTCTGGTCCAGGGAAGGGTGTGTCCTGCTTTCTGTGAGCTGCCCAGATGCAGCGAAGCAGCTCCAACCCGTAACATTTCTGTCACCAGGCTTTACAGGGGCTTCCCTGGTGAGACGCTGTCTTTGGTGTTTGTCAAACATTGCCTTTGCCTTGTCTGTTGGGATGCACTGTAGCGGAAGTCCTGGTCTTTGCCTGGGGAGGCGGGTTCCATGGGCCAACTCTGGCCATTGCTGGACCACCAAGGGCTCCTCTTGGCACACCTCCCACGTGGATCTGGTCTGGGCAGTTTCTTTCTAATGGCTGAGTCTGCCCTTTGACCTGGATCGTGGCGAGAGCTACATGTGGGTCACAGGGTGAAATTCTCGGAGACTCTTCCAGCAAACTGGCTTATGCTCTCAGGTGGGACTCACTGGGATGGCCTGGCTTGGGCCGGCTGGCAGTTGTTGGAAACTTTCTCCACGTCTAGCAAATCTTCCAGAGAGTGGCCTGATTAATGTCCGGTGTTTTCCAACCCCTTTCCGGACCCGGAGGCCACCTCTAGCCTTCTTTCCCAGGTCTTGAGGGGGGCGGGGGCGCTCTTTTGGTCTAGGCACATAGGGGTGGTACCCATTTCAACCACAAAGAGCAAACCCCGCTGAGTGCCTAAGATTTCTCTCATAGATCCTCTCCCTTAATGATCGATTTGAACTATTGACAAACTGAGGCTGTACATGTGGAATCTGCATTGATGTTGTGCTCCAATGACACAAGGGGCTGCAAAACGTAAACAGTGCCTGGTACTCGTTCAGTTTTCTTCACCTGTCCATGCTGTGGAAGATTCCTGGGAATATCTGCATATTGACAGCCGTGTCGAAGAATTCAGGGGCTTCAGTGGGGCGAGCTTCCCCCCCCCCCGGGGCTCGGGGGTATACAGAGGAAAGCGGCAGAAGGCTCATCATTTGTGGGGAGCCCAGCTGGGAAGGGGAGAAGGGCGGAGAAGGTTCTGAAGGAGGAAAGGCGCAAAGAAAGTGGACAAGATTTGGGGCTATTCCCTGATACAGGTGCCCTCAGACTGTGACCGGTCGCTTAGCAACCATTCAAAATTATGACGGGCCATGCAAAAGGTACTTGTGACCCGGTTCTGAAGCCCCTGCAGTCCCATGGCTGCCTTTTCAGCCCTTGGCAACCAGCAGCTGCATTGAGCTTTTTCAGCTCCACCACAACCACAATTTATGACCTTTTGCTGCTTTATGACTTGTGTTCGCTTAATGACTGGCAAAGGAGGTTGTAAAGTGTGTCCAGTCACATGACAACTGATCTACAACCGTTATGACTTAACGTCAAAATGGGCAGGCTCCACGATGATTGTAAGTCGAGGACTAACCCTGCTCTGCTTTCATTATGTGCTACTCTTTCCATTTTTTAAACTTGTCCTTTTTGTGGTGTCCTTGGTGCTCTCTAGAGGTTGGTTAGTTTCTTGCAGATGTTTCATTACCAGACTAGTGTGAGCATCTCAACTCTCTTTGCTTTTTTTAGAATTTCTCAAATCTCCCTGAACTGAAGGATTTTCCATCCATGGAATCTTTTCCCCTTTGCTTATTGAGGGGAAATCTCGAACCCTGAGCTGGCTTCAAGGAGGTCCCGTTCTGATTGCAGGCAAATGAAACCTCCGCCCTGCAATGCAAGGCCCTCCTTTTTCTACATTAACCGTCTAATATTATCAAGGGCTGTTCTGGAAACCCCAAAGGCGCTTTGTCAAAATGGAGCTATAATGTTATTGGAGAGATAAGATGCCTTGTCTCTCCAGCAATTCAGACACAAAAGATGGGGCCATCAGAGCCTAGAGAGAAAAAGAATCGGAAAACCAGATGGGGAGGTTGGGGCAGCCCCACTTCTCCTTTCGTCCTTGGTTCCAGGCTGGAGCTCTTTCTCCGGAGCCAACCAAAGCCCAGGTCCAGCCCCCCTGCCCCCCGCCCCCCACTTCCCTGAGCCTTTTTTCCCCCTTTTCTTAACCCTGGATATGTACAATAAAAACATTTTCATTTCTTTTTCTTGAATCGGCTTACTCGTTCTCAAAATATTCTTCTCTGTTAAAACGTCCTCCTAAGTAAAGCACTGCAGAGAGAAATCCCCTCCCCCCCCATGAGTGATTGGGAAGGATTACGAGACACCCGCCCCCCCTCCCCATTTTCCCCATGCCTGGCATTTATGTCTACCAATGCCCCATCCCCAGAACTCGGTGCCTCCTCCTTTGCGTTGCTCGAGCGTGTTCTTGCTGTGTTCCACGTGGCCTTCAAACCATGGGTGGTGGGCCTTGGCAGTCCCCCCTTGCCCGCTCTTAGGGAGACCAGACGAGGCCCCGCTTGTCCTCAGCCTTGGCTTGGCTTCTGCTCCTGCAGGTACCCGAACACGGCCTGCGAGCTGCTGACCTCGGACGTGCCCCAGATCAGCGACCGGCTGGGGGGAGACGAGGCCCTGTGGGATGTCCTCTACGGCTTCTTGGACCAGGAGCCTCCCTTGAACCCCTTGCTGGCCAGTTTCTTCAGCAAGACCATCGGCAGCCTCATCGCTAGGAAAGCAGAGCAGGTGAGGGATTCTTTCCTCCCCATACCGGCTCCTTTTAAGCCAGCCCCCCACCCCACCCCACCCCGCTTGAACTTGTTGAGAGGTGGTTAATGAGAGCCTTTTCCTCTGTGGCAGAAGGAAAGTCAGATGCTAGATTCCCTTTCTCTTCCTCACCAAGTAAAAAGGCTTTTTCCCCCCTGGCAATTATTTTACATTGCCCTTGCATTTATTGTGTTCTTTGGCCAGAGCATCTGCTTGTGCCTTGCTGCCTTCTGCGAGCTGGGTTGGACAGAGAGTTCGTTCCGGGTGCCCAATGCCTGGGGCAGGGATTCTGAAAGGACTCTTCCTTCTGCTCTATTGATGGTTTCCCTAAAAGGTCGTGTCAGTCGGTCTTCCTATATTGCTGATTTAAAAAAGAACAACTGCGCAGTCGAACTGGACCAGATCCAAAGGAGCTGTGAAGTGGGGTGCAGACGGTTCTGCCTTTGCAGCTCAGCGTTTCCCTGCCAATCCTTGGGAAAGCCTGAAGCTGCCAGAGCTGTGGAGGCAGAAAGGGTCCTTCGGCCTGTTTTTTTTTTTTTTTTTTTTGCTTTAATTTATAGTCCGCCCTTCTCCGGAGACTCAGGGAGGCTTACAATGCGTTAAGCAATAGCCTTCATACTTTTGTATATTTATACAAAGTCAGCTTATTGCCCCCACAATCCGGGTCCTCATTTCACCTACCTTTGAAAGGATGGAAGGCTGAGTCAACCTTAAGCCTAGTGAGATTTGAACTTGCAGTAATTACAAGCAGCAGATGTTAATAACAGTGCTTTAGTCCACTGTACTACAGACTCAACCGCCACCGCTCTTCAGCTCCCAGCCCCTCCGGGCTGGTTAAAGCAGCCCCAGAAGTAGTGGTGTGTGAGTGGGCTCTAGTGGTGGGGAACGCTTCCTTGAGTGAGGGGGTTATTCCTTTGCTTCTTAAGGAAGCTTTGGTTTGCCCCCTCTTCAAGAAGCCATTGCTGGACCCACTGTGCTGGACCATTTCTGTTTGCTTTTTAACTTCCCCTTCCTGGGGAAGGTGGTTGAGAAAGTGATGGTGCTGCAACTTCAGGAGGCCTTGAATGGAAGAGATCTGGACCAAGACCCACAGCAAGAGACCCCTTTGGTTGCACGTTTGGATAATCTCTGGCAAGGACGGGGTGGAGATTGTGCTTCCACCCTTTCGCCACTTGACCTTTTGGTAGCTTTCGATACCGTTGTCCCAGGATCCGCCCAGAGGACCGGGGGGGGGCACAGGGGGGTGGTTCGGCTCCTCCTTCCAGGGCTGATTCCGGTTGGTGGGGGTTCCAGCCATTGGCCCCTGCTGGGATGGGGGGCCTGCATGTCCTCTGAATGTTAGCTGTAAGGTGCACTTGCTTAAAATTAAGAGCTTTAATGAGGCCTCGCTGTCGTGGTGGTTTTCCCCAGGTGATTTCATTCCTGAGGAAGAAAGCCGAGTTTATCGATCTGGTGCTGAAGCATCTTGAGACGTCCGCCATGATGGACCTCCTGTTGCGACTGGTCAGCTGTGTGGAGCCGGCTCCCCTTCGCCAGGAAGTGCTGCAGGTCAGGGCTGCTCCTCTGCTTTCCCTTCCCTTGACTCTGTGGCTGGGACAGGACGGGGGCCTGTGTTGGGAGATTGCCCCCTTTAAAGAGGCCAGGCTCTTGCTCCGTGCCCTGGCAGGCTTGGGTTGGCCGGGTGGTGGGGGATCTTCCCCTCTGGCATTCAGGAGGACGCAGGATCTCTCGGGGTTTGGATTGGGGCCTCCTTCCCTTGGACGGAGCAGATGTGACAGGAGGGGGACGCTCCATAGCAGGGGCTTTCTCTGTGTAGGATAATTCCCCTTTGCTGGCTGCCTTCAGCCTGATTGCTGGAAATGGCAGTCTGTGTGTGTGTGTGTGTGTGTGTGTGTGTGTGTGTGTGTGTGTGTGTGTTGGCTTTCTTGCAGGGCTCAGTCTGAGTTGCTGAGAAGTGCCTGTTCTGGGAGCCCCTTTTCTCCCAGCAGATCAGCAGACTCGGCTGGAGATTGTTTTGCTGGTGCTGGGGCCAGGAAGGGGGGCGGGAAGCCCTTCTTTAGTTGCTGTGGGACTCGGCCTCTTCCAAGCCGGAACTTCTTTGGAGGAGCTTCTGGGAATAAAGCCTGCAAGGGGGCTGTGGCCATGGTGGTGCGAGATACACCCAAGGTTCAGATGGGGCATCGGGAAAGGTGTTGCGTTTACTGGTTCTTTTCCCCCTCATTTTGTCCTGCAGTGGCTGAATGACGCAAAACTTGTTCAGAGGCTGCTGGAGCTGATCCGCCCTCACCAGGATGAAGATGTGAGTGTCCCTTGACCAGCGGTCAAGGAAGGGGAGTGGCCCCTTGGCCCTCTATCCAGAAGAGAGATGGGAGGCCAGCGTTCTGAGGGAGCCCTGAGGGAGCCTCATCCCTCCCCCTCTGACCCCGAGGGCTCCTTCACAGGGAGGGGCCTTTTGGAGAGGGTGGATCCTGCTCAGTAGAGCCTCTGGGCCGCAGGTGGTGGTTGAAAGGTTGCCAGGACTCCAGCTCCTGTCCTGGCTGGACGCCTGCCTTCTTCCCCCAGGCCTTGAGAGGTAGCTTTGCCCTCAGGGGTTTGTCCGTCGTCTTCTTTGGTGAAACGCTTCTTAACTGTCGGTGCCGGTTTCCCTTGTCACACTAAAGCTTTCCTGGTCTTACAGTGGTTTGCTGAACAAGCCCACATCTGGTTGATTCACGGAACAAAGGATGGCTGTTACTGAGCTTAAATACTTCTGTTGAATAATAAAGAGATACCAATTAATAAATACAGAAATGCAAAATTGACACATTTAAAAAGCAGGTGTAAGGAAATAGTAGAATACCAACTGGTTGATACTTTACGATAGAATAAATGCACCAGAGACTACAACTCATTGTTAAAGCCATCAAAATTAACTAATGCATAACATAACAGAGGAACTTAGGGCCAGTTCAGAAATCCCATGGAGCATAGTTGCACCAAAATCCTCACCACATTGAACAACGGTGGTGAGGATTTTGGTGCAACTATGGAGGGGACCTGCTGCTCTCCCCCACCCACTTCCCATTTCCAAGGGGTTGGGAGGAATTTCTCAGGCCTTTGAAGAACCCTCTTGCCAGGAATGACTTGTTGCCCGGTTTGCAGAGACAATCCAATGCTTCTCAAACGTTATGTGATATCATCAGGCTGAGCAGAGATCAGAGCAACCAATTCCAGGAGGTGGCTGACCTGGACCCTCTCCTGGCATCCCTAGAGTCGTAAGTTCCTGAGAAGGTTGGGCGGGAGGAGAAACGGGGAGGTTGGGGGGGCTGGGGAAGTCAGGCTGCAGCTTGGCTAAGATGGGCCTTCCGGGATGAGTTGGGCTTAGCTCGTGTTGGAAAAAGAGGGAACTTTGGTAGTGTGACGTGGGTTTGGGCCTTGGAGCTCCTGGGAAGAAAGTGCCAGAGATGGGCAGGGCAGGAGGGTGTGCAGTTTGTGTATTGTGTGTGGAGGGCCTGTCCAAGTGCCTTCCCTCTCCAGAGAGCCAGCCAGGGCTGGAAGCCAAGGCGATGGAGGTCAACAGAGGAGGGGATTGCATGCTGAGAGACTGGAAAACAAACTGCAATCCATTCAGCAGGCTGCCTGCACTGGGATTGCAGGAAGTCCTCAATTTACGACGATTCAAAATTGTGACAATGCTGGAGGAAGGGACTTGTGCCACTTGTACCGGAGGTTGAAGCCTGTGCAGCCCCTCCTGCGGTCATATGGTCACAGATTGGGTGCCCTAATGAATGACCCACCCGAGGGACGCTGCAGCTCGCCACCTACCTGTCTGCCCCCGAGTCAAGCCCCTTCGGCTGCCCTACACGGCGGCGTCCATTGGCAGCAGTGCCGGGGCCTCCGCTTCATCCCCTGTGGCCACTTCTGTGGAGAAAGGATACCTCAAGTCCCGTGTGGTGGCCAGCCACGCCAGCACCGTTGCCCGAAGCCCCGGCTGCCCTTGCTGCCCGCACACCACAGCCTCTGCTGTGCCCCACTGACCTCTGCCACCTTCTGCTTTTCTCCAGGCCACGCGGTCCACCCCTTCACCAATCCTTGAGTCTCATTTCTTTGAGCTTCCTGCTCCGTCCCCCTGATCCTTTGGAAGCCTTCTGGTGTTCTCCAGATCTTGGGAGAACAGATGGGCTCTTTGGAGTTTGACAGACGGCCTCGCTCCCCTGAAGCCTCGCGAGAATGGGCCGGAGCAGAGGCTTGGGAGCCGTCTGAGACTG
The DNA here is from genome assembly GCF_059756535.1 of Pantherophis guttatus. Taxonomy (NCBI): domain Eukaryota; kingdom Metazoa; phylum Chordata; class Lepidosauria; order Squamata; family Colubridae; genus Pantherophis; species Pantherophis guttatus. The sequence goes on along the minus strand of NC_142069.1, from coordinate 183,600 downwards.
ATGGTGGTCCCAGGTCTCAGCCCCAGCACTGATGCCAACGAGTGCCCCCGTGCAGGGTGGCCCACAGGGTAGAGACTAGTGGAGGGAGACGGGCGGGAGGAGTGGTAGCTCTGCTGAGGATTCCTGGGCAGGGCTGCTTTGTGCTGCCTTGCTGGGGCAGCTGAGGCTTCCTGGGGTGGCTGCAATTCGCACAGCCCGCGCCAGGCCCCCTCCCACAGCCCCTTGCAGCACCCTCTGTGTTGCAGCACCCTCTGTGCTCCTTACCTGGGACCCTCTTCGCTTAATGACTGCAGTTCTCGGTCAGCGATGGCAGCCAAAATGCCAGGATTGCAGTCACTAAGCGATGTGACGCTTTCTGATCATGTCTCTTAGCAGTGGAAACTCTGGCCCTGTCTGAGCTCCTAAATCAAGGGCCGTCTGTGACACTTAAATGTACACCTGTTCCTAGCAGTGGTGGCATTGCAGTATCCCACGGTCGTGCAATCACAATTTGCACCCCTCACTGTTGGATTCCGAGAAGTGAGGTTGCCAGTGGCAAGTGTGTGGCCGTGGGATGCTGCGGTCTCTCAGGGGGTTCTAGTTGGAAGTGCCACTGCGACCATCCTGAGTTGGCGTGACGTGACGTCACCTGTGTCATTTAGCTACAGAGTGGCTAGCCCCAATTTCTCCCATGATGCTGACTTGTGTTTGGTGTCTCAGGCAGGAGTGCGTGGAGCAGCTTTTGAAGAACGTGTTTGACGAGGGATTGACGGAGACCTGCGTTGTGAACGGGACACAAGTTTTGCTGACGTTACTTGAGCCAAGAAGAGCTGGGTAAGGGGAACGGTTCTGCAAGGCTCCACTGTGCTCCTTCAAGTCCGAATGCCTTTGCGGTTGACCGCTTCCTTCAATTGGGCATGCCGCTTTATGAAGCCCTGAGGTGGTTCCTTGCTTGCGTTATGTGTGAGCACAGCGGTTGAGTTATGCTGAATTCAATTTAGGAGGAAGGCCTTTGGCATGAGCCAAGGCTTTGGGTCATGCAGGCCAGTGTGGAAATGAGGAGGACTTTCCTGACAGAACAGTTAATCAGTGGAACGGCTTCCCTTCCAGAGTTGCAGCTGTTCCATCACTGGAGGTTTTCAAGAATAGGCCGGACGACTGTTTGTCTGGTATGGTATAAGGACTCCTGCCTTGGGCAGCGGGATGGACTAGAAGAAGATCTCCGAGGTCCCTCCCAGCTGTGATTCTAGGCACAGCCATCCCCAATGGCTTAGTCAGGAATTCAGCGGTGGGTCCGATGTTCTGATATTTCTTGAATCGTGTCCACCTCGAACATCGCTGGCTCAGTTTCAGTTTCGCCCAGTGTGCAACCTCAGGCATTGGTTCGCTCTGCAGAATTTGTAGTTGAAGCGTACGGCTCCTTTTCCCCAGGCAGCAGCCCAACAACGCTCCTGTGGAAAAAGATCTGAACAGAAGCCATGCATAGCCTTCCCTTAAAGAGCGATGGGTCAGATCACTCTCTAGGGCTTTGCCGAAGGATCAGCCCAGTGGGCTGCCTTGTGCCCATCAGGGGCCGGGCAGACAGCAGGACGGGAGTTTTGGGCTGAGCAGAAGGCAGCCTCCTGGTAGAAGGAGTTCCATCTGCTGTTCTGAGTTCAGGTCTGATCCTGCTCTGATCTGAAAGCAGCATGTTTATGGCAAAGGCAGGTTCTTCCAATTTTGCTGATTTTACAGGCATTACAAGATTTGATCGTTTAGTTTAGTTTAGTTTAGTTTAGTTTAGTTTAGTTTAGTTTAGTTTAGTTTAGTTTATTTGTATACCGCCCTACTCCCGAAGGACTCAGGGCGGTGAACAGCCAAACAATAAAATACATAGATACAAAAAATTTAAAAAAACCAGATAAAAACGAATTAAACCATTTTGGCCCAGACAAATTAAAACACCCCAGTAATTTAAAAACAGATTAAAATTTACATATTAAAAGAGGGAAAAGATTAGGCCAAGCCCGCCTGGTGGAATAAAAAGGTCTTCACAGCGCGGCGGAAGGTGCGCAGATCCGGGATCCTCCGTATCTCCGGGGGGAGCTCATTCCAGACAGTAGGTGCCCCCACAGAGAAGGCTCTCCCCCTAGGGGCCGCCAGTCGACATTGTTTGGCTGACGGCACCTGGAGGAGTCCCTCTCTATGAGAGCGTACTGGCCGGTGGGAGGCTATTTCTCAGCTCCTTGTCCCGTACGCCACGGAGACAGCAATAAAACACAGCCGGACACATCAACTGAATGGTGAATGCTGGTTTAATGCCTTCGTCAGATACGAGACAATGCCAAGCTACAAAGTCTTTCAAAGTTGGCGCTACGAGCATCCCCCTCGTAGTTCTTTATATTTCTGTGCCCCACCCCTCATTACTCCCCTTCGTAATGATCGGGGCGTTGTCCCATCAGTTGTGCCGTTGTAGTTTGGGATTGCATATTTCTGGTTGCGTAGGTCTGAGTTCTGGGATAGCGACGAAGTCTTGTCCAGTAACTATTTGGAATGGCGTATATCCAGTGCTGCAATGTACCGCATTGTTATACGCCACTTCAGCGAAAGGTAATAGAGCGGCCCAGTCTGTCTGTTGGTACGAAACATAGCTTCTTAAATAGTATTCCACCATTGCATTAGTCCTTTCGGCAGCGTCATTGGTACTAGGGTGGAACGCTGAATTAAGTCCTTGAGTGGAACCTATTAATTGAAGGAAGTTTCGCCAAATCCATGCTGTAAATTGTACCCCTCTATCTGAAATAATTCTACGGGGTGCCCCATGAAGTCGATAGATGTGCTGGACAAATAGTTTAGTTAATTTTCGGGCTGACGGGAATCCAGTGCAGGGTATAAAATGGGCCTGTTTGGAAAAGAGATCGATAACAGTCCAGATAACATTACAGCCATTGCTTTGTGGTAGGTCCACTATGAAGTCCATAGCTATCTCTTCCCAGGGTCTCGTTGGATTAGCCACGGTTTGTAGTAGACGGAGAGGTTTTCCAGGTTTGGGCTTCGCTTTGGCGCAGATGTTACAGCTATTGACATATTCTTCTATTTCCTGTCTCATCCGAGGCCACCAGAACTGTCGTCTAGCCAAATGTAACGTTTTCAGGAATCCGAAATGCCCAGCGGCCTTGACATCATGGCATTGCTGTAGTACGTCGTCTCTGAGTACCCTGGGAATGTACAGCTTGTCGTCTTTCCATGCGTATCCATTCTTCAGGACAACCAATTGGCGATGTGATGCTACCCAATCATCAGTTCATAAAGCTTCTTGAAGCTTGGTCTTCCATCCTTGTGCAAATTCGCTCAGTGCCCTATTTCCGACGGCTATATGTTTGGCGGGTATCATGGCTTGTACAACTTCATCCCTTTGACTGTGATACTGTGGCATTCGTGATAGGGCATCCGCCAAAAAGTTTTTCCCCGCGGAAACATATTTTAAGGAGAAGTTAAACCGTTGAAAATACTGAGCCCACCGCACCTGTTTAGGCGATAACTTCCGAGGGGTTTGCAGGGACATCAGGTTTTGATGGTCGGTCCACACTTCGAATGGCACTTTTGACCCCTCCAGGAGATGCCGCCAGGAAGAAGTGCCCACCTAACTGCGAATGCCTCTTTTTCCCAAATGGCCCATCCGCGTTCTATTGGGGTACACTTTTTCGATGTATAGGCACAGGGTTGTAATTGGCCTTGTTTGATTGGAGCAATACAGCGCCCACCGCTACGTCGCTGGCATCGGTTTGTACTACAAATGGCTTATCTTGGTTGGGGTGCTGCAAGATTGGCTCCTTGGCGAATAATGTCTTTAAAGTATCGAAGGCTTTCTGACATTCGGTAGTCCAGAGGACCTGTTGGCTTGGTTTTGGGGGGGAGTGGCTCCCTTTTGTCCGTAGAAGGTTGGTAAGTGGTAATGCTATATGTGCAAAGGCTGGAATAAATTGACGGTAGAAACTAGCGAACCCGAGGAAACTTTGTACTTGTTTCCTCGTCTTTGGCGCGTGCCACTCCATAACCGCCATCACCTTTTTGGGATCCATTTGCAAACCTCCCTTCGAGATTCTATACCCTAAATAGTTCAACTCGGTGCAATGGAACTCGCATTTGGATACCTTGACGAAAAGTTTGGCGGCCAATAGTTTTTCGAGCACTTGGCGGACCAAGCGTATATGCTCCTCTATAGTGTCAGTGTAGATGAGTATGTCATCCAAATATACCAAGACTCCCCGATAGAGATGTTCATGCAATACCTCATTGATGAGTTGCATGAACACGGCGGGAGCTCCTTGTAATCCAAAGGGCATCACTTTGAATTTATAGCTCCCAAGGGGGCAGTTGAACGTGGTTTTCCACTCGTCCCTCTCTTTGATGCGGATCCGATAGTAAGCCTCCCTTAGGTCCAATTTAGTGAATATTCAGCCTGTGGCCAATGTTGCTAAGAGGTCTTTTATCAATGGCAATGGGTATAGGGATTCGACACTTACGGCGTTCAGGCCAGGGAAATCAACGCATAATCGAAGCCCCCCATCTTTCTTTTCCCGGAAAAGGACGGGTGCTGCCATAGGAGCCCGGCTTGGTGCTATAAAACCCCGAGCTAAGTTATTGTCGATATACCTTCGCAACTCTTCTATCTCCTTGGGAGTCATCACATACATGCGTGGTTTCGGCAGTTTAGCTCCTGGGATCAATTCAGTGGCGCAATCGGTAGCGCGATGTGGTGGGAGGGTGTCACAACGGTCCTCGCTAAAAACGTCAGACAGGTCCGCGTACAAGTCGGGGACCCCTGGTACCCGGGTGTCCTTTAATCGAGGTTCCGTTTGTGGGTGAACACCCCGGGTCTGATCAGTTGGTCTTTCCTCCCTTGGCTCAGGGCCTAGCTCTAAGCGTAATTTTCTATATCCGCCCTCCCACCATATGGTAGGTCTCCACTTGTCCAACCAGGCCAGACCTAATATAAGGGGTTCTATGATGCACTCTACTACTATGAACTGGATGAGCTCCCAATGCTCCCCTATCTCTAATCTTACGGGTTCTGTCACTTGGGTTGCCGGAACTGACCCGTCCATTTGCTCAAAACGAGTGGGGACTTTTAACGGGGTCAAGCGTAGTCCCAGCTCTTTGGCCAGAGAGGCTCGGATCAGGCACCTAGTGCACCCAGAGTCTATCAGTGCCCCTCGGCAAACCATGGTATTAGTGTGGGGATGCCGGAGACTAACTGAATAATGAAGGGACGGATGGGGGCACTCACCGTCGGATCACGGTTGTCCTCTTCGTCGCTATCGCCCAGCACCACCAGCAAGTCACCAGGTCCCGGGGGGGTGCCCTCCTCCTTAACGGGGCTATCGCTATCCATTGTCACGGCCTGCGAAGCCACCCGGGACCGCTCGGGTGTTATCCGTCTTCCGTCTCTGCCGCCAGGTCGATCAGGTGTGCGTCCCGTCGACGATTGAGGAGGAGGAAATGGGCAATCGGCAGCTCGATGTCCAGTCTGGTTGCATCGGAAACACCGAAAAGGTGCCCTTCATGAGGACCCAGGGGTTGAGGTGGGCCTCCCCGAATCTCGGGTAGTGGATGGCCTATCGGGTGGTCTTCGTCTCAGCATGGTTCCAGTGGTCTCCTGAAGTTGGAACTCCCTCAATCCCAAATCCAGGTCAATGGCCGCCTTGAACCATTCCGTCAAACGGGGAGGTAAACCCCGATATACGCAAGCCTGCCGCAATTCCCTATCCAGGCCAAGGTGGAACTGGTGGACTAACATCCGCTCCGGCCACGCCCGCAGCCGCCCTGCAACAGAGCGGAACTCCTTCACATACTCTCTAGCTGGGCGACCCCTCTGCTGTATGGCCACCAATTCTCCTTCAGCTTGTTGGATGTGGGAGTCATCTTCAAAACGGGCCCGGAGGCCCTCTAGGAACAGCCCCACATCTGTCAACTCTCGAGCGTGGTCGCTGTGGAGGTTGGCCACCCAATCGGCTGCCTCTCCTTGCAGCACTGTGGTAACTGCCACCACCATGGACCACTGGGTAGGATAAAATTGCCCGTACAAGTCAAAATAGCTGAGGACTTGACTTAGAAAGATAGCCACCCTGTCTGCGCTGCCATCAAATGACGCTTGTAGTGGGGGCGGGCCCCACATTGGTTGAGGCTGCCACGGACCCTGGCCAGGAGGTCCTGCATATCTGGGAGCAGGGTGAGCCTGAGGTGGGGGCGGTCGCTGTACCCGGTATTGACCGTCCGAAACTCGCCCCGTGTTGGCTTGTTGGTTATCCCCTTGGAAGGGCTGAGGGGTGGGGGCGTGTCCTCCGCCCTGGCCGGCAGATCCCGGATCGGGCCCCGTAGGACGAGGATGGGTCTCTGGTTTTGCCCGTTCCGGACTTCGTGTTCTGCTTGCAGACGTACCCAAGCGCAATTTGGGGCTAGCCAACCGGAACTGGGTCGATCCGGATGTACCCGAACTGTGCCCCGTCTCCGCCCCTTCAGCCCATGGTTGCCATGAGGGAGCGTCTCTGAAACTACTCTCCCCAAACCGCTCCCTCAGAATCTCCAGAGTAGAAGAGCCGAGGCCGGTGGAGTAGCTCTATTCGCCCCCTTCGTCGTCATCCACCCAACGCCTTTGTCTCCAACGCCTAAACGGCTCAGCCGGGGGGGTGATGGTAGGGGCTTTCCCGCCAGCCACCGCCGGGCTGTGCCACCAGTCTCCGGATGAAGGATGCCCCTCCGTTGGCTTCGTTTCAACTTCACCCGCTCCTCCGCCCCCCTCGTCTTGGCTTGTGGGCCGTTCCTTCGGTCTCACCACTGGCTGCGTCTCGTCCGAGACCTCCGGTCGTGCGCTCACCTCCTCCGCCAGAGTCTCTACCAAAACCTCCACCTTGGGGTCCGTCCCTTCCGCCATGCCAGACGTCCAAACACACCTCGAGTGCGAAGCTAGAGCGAACGGAGCGCCAACTTTCTCTCAGCTCCTTGTCCCGTACGGCACGGAGACAGCAATAAAACACAGCTGGACACATCAACTGAATGGTGAATGCTGGTTTAATGCTTTCGTCAGATATGAGACAACGCCAAGCTACAAAGTCTTTCAAAGTTGGCGCTACGAGCATCCCCCTCGTAGCGCTTTATATTTCCGCGCCCCACCCCTCATTACTCCCCTTCGTAATGATCGGGGCGTTGTCCCATCAGTTGCGCCATTGTAGTTTGGGATCGCATTTCCGGCGTTTTTCCTAGCGTCCGTAGTTATCCTAACCCGACGCCCTTCCACCCCCTCGCGTGTCGCCTTGTCTATATCCCGTGCCACCTCCACCGCTACGACGTCTTGCTGTTTCGCCGTAGAACGTTGTGAGTAATATCCTCCACCGGTCCTCCACCGTTTCTCCTTCCCGTCCCTCCGTATGCCAAGCACGCCGGGCTCGACACTATTGGTGGTAGTAGGTAACCAGGTTCTAAGCCATGGAGCGCTCTAAAGGTGGTAACCAAAACCTTGAAGCGTACCCGGTAGACCACCGGGAGCCAGTGCAGCTCGCGCAGGAGAGGTGTTACATGGGAGCGCCATGTCGCTCCCATTACCACCTGCACGGCCGCACTCTGCGCCAGTTGGAGCCTCTGGGTGCTCCTCAAGGGGAGCCCCATGTAGAGAGCATTGCAATAGTCCAGGCGGGAGGTGACGAGGGCATGAGTGACCGTGCATAAGGAGTCCCGATCCAAAAAGGGACGCAACTGGCGAATCAGGCGGACCTGTTTAGAGCATCTGCTAGATAAAAATGTATCCCCCGCAATGCAGGATGGCCGGTTACTCAGGCCGACGTAGGCAGGAGGAAGAGGATGTTCTCGAGAGCCAGGAGGTTGGCTTTTGCCTCGGCTGCCCGGGTGCTGCCCCTTTGGTTTGGGCCAGGCGATGCTGTGTTCCACAGGCTGGCTGCCGCCGCCCGGCTGCGGAGGGAGACTCCCCTGTTTGAATCCGGTGGGTTCATTCCCTGGAACCCTTGGCAGCCTTGAGCTGCTGCACGCCTTTCATGGAGCCCTGATCCTCAAGAATCTCTCCAGAAGCCCCTTGGAGACCCTCGAAGTGGCGCAGGGGGTGGGTGGAGGCTGCACACACAAGGGGTAGCAGGCAGGCAATTGTGTGTTTGGGAGGAGCCCAGCTTGTTGTTGACCACTGTTTCCTCTTCTACTCACCTGCGGATGGTCCGCCCCAGAGGGCCCTGGGCTTGCTCAGACCGGCCCTTGCGTGCTTCATAGGCCAGAGCCGTAGAGAGGAGCGGCTGAAACCAGGGATGCCGCCTCTGCGTTATTAGCTGTATTTGGTCCCAGGGGATCTGTGAATTGGAGGAGGTGCTTTGGGCCACCCTCTCCTCCTCCATTGCCCCTGGCTTTCTCTTTGGGCTGGGCCAGTGGAGCCCCCCCGGCCGGTCTGTCTCCAAGGTGGCTCTATGTGCTCTCCTGCCCTTGCATGCCGCTTTCCCCTCTGCCCAAAGGGGCACCTGCTGTGCTCACCTGGCAGAAGCTCTTCCTTGGGTGGCAGGGAAACACCGTGGCTGGTTTGACACCGTATTTTAATTGATGACATTATCTTTAGCTCTGTCAAAAGGGTGGGAAGGAAGGCAGGGCCTGGTGGAATGGGGAAAAGTAAGCATCTCCTGGGCAAAAATGGGCCATGGGCCTCCCTTAAAAGGCCGGGACCTGTTGGGGCGAATGGTGGACTTTTCTGGCAGAGCAGGGTCTGGTGTGTGGCCAGAGGGGATTTGGCCTGAGCCCTCTCTGGCGCTTTCCTCTGCCCAGTGGGCACTTCTGGTTTCAGGTGTAACTTGCTGCTTTTCATTGATTTGAAAACAGAACCAGTTTGGTCTGCCTGTAACTGGTAAGGTGCTGGCCCAGCAGTGGGGGAATCTGAGCCCTCTCCCAGCCTGAGGCACCTTTGGGGCCGGTCCCTCCTCTCAGCCCTGGGAAGAAGGGAAGGGGCAGCCACCTCGGAAACATTGCAGAGAAAACTCAAAGATCTGAACCTGTCTCTATTTCTGCTTTACTGTTTTTCGTTTTAATTATCCTGCACGATGCTGCTTCCCCTAGGTGAGAAATTGAACTACATAAACTTGGAGGTGAAATTGAAGCAGGCCTGTTCTAAGGCACGAGCCATGGCTCCAGTACGGTCAGAACATGATTTGTTTCTGATGTTGGCTTATTTTTCTACCCACAGCTTGGAAGGACTTTCTGACTCCTTCTCCCAGGGGTTTGAAAAGTTTCACCCTGTCAGTAGCTGCATCTTGCAGGGCATCAAGCCGCGCCTGAAAGATTTCCACCAGCTGCTGCTTCAGCCCCCTAAGGTATGGAGATTCCCTTCCTCTGCCCGTCTCCCGGGGCTAATTCCTGCACGCTGGTCTGGATACGGGGACAGGAGAGGCTGGCAGTCAATGGCAGCCATGACACTCTCAGTGGGGTGGGGGTGGGGAAAGGGAGGGGCAGGCACTAGGACCCGGAAGGAAGGTGGTGAGGAAGAGGATGGAGAAAAAGAGATGGATAGACAGAATGGAGATATCCTAGCTGATAGAGAAATATTGGAAAATAAAGAAAGAAAGGATTATAAAACAGAAGGGAAAAATAAATGACAAATCAAAATTGAAAAAAAAAGTGAGCTAGAACTTTTTTGGATTTACAAAGAAAGTTTTATAAAACCTTTGAGATGGGAGAAAATTTGTATTCGATACTACGACTTGATGAATTAAAGATTGTTAGACGTAAAAGAAAAGAATTTGAAGTTGCCTTGTTCGATCAGGATTAAAATACAGAACATTATTATAAAATTCTGGAAACCCTTTATGGACCTTTGGCCGACGTTTGGAGAGAAACGACCACAGTGGTTGTATCTGTGAAGGGGTGGGGGGAGTGGCAGGCATGGGAGGAGGTGCCTGTATGGGATCTTATAAGGTGGGGGGGGGGCACTGTTGATTTGCCTACGCTTGTTGCGAGGAAGATCAGGAGCCATTTTAAAAAATATTTTCTTTTTCTATTTTTTTTCCTTTTTGCACATTATGTTTCTTTTTTCTATTTTCTTTTTTTTCCTGACTTCAGTATTAGCCGTTAGGATTATAGAGTTCCTTAATAAAAAAAAAAAACCTCTCATTTTTTAAAAAAGGAAGTTGACTGGCTCTGGGTGAGATTGTACCAGAGCTGAGGTCGATTGTGGAGAAGCGGAGGGAGGTTGGTCAGGAGGGTCTTTCCCAGGGGGTTTTACTGGTGTGAGTCGCAGAGCCTTCTCCAGTGCAGACCGCTTTCCGGGTGCCCTCCTGCCAGGTGGATAATGGTGGCTGGCTCGGCTCACAGGACAGGTCCCATTGAGAACGAGGCCTCCCTCTCGGGCAGTGATCTTCGGCAGCCCCCTGGCAGTGGGCGGCAGGGGAAAGGAGGCGCACACGGTCTCTGCTCAGGCTTTGTGGGGAGCCAGCTTGAAACTCTGGTTTTCCTCTCTTGGTGGTAGATGGCTTCTATCCTGACGACCATCGGGATCCTGGAGGAGCCCCTTGGCAATGCTCGTCTTCATGGCGCCCGCTTGGTCGCCGCCCTTCTTCACACCAACACTCCCAGCATTAATCAGGAGCTGTGCCGGCTTAACATCATGGACCTGCTGCTGGTGAGTGGGGGGCTAGGCCTGCCACTGCAGCACCTAGGAAATGGGTTTTCTGGGGATAAGATGTCGGTAGGCCTTTATTTTCATACCGGAGAAAGTGTAGCGGCAGGCTTAGGGGAGTCTCGGGGTGCTTGCTGAACCTTGAAAAGGAGGCTCCGTGTGCCTCCGTTGCCCTGCTATGATGGCTTATCACTGATAGGAATGAAGCTTCCTCCTCTGCCTTGTTTCAGGACCTGTTTTTCAAGTACACTTGGAATAACTTCTTGCATTTCCAAGTGGAACTGTGTATCACAGCCATCCTGATGCACTCGGTGCCTGGAAGCAAGCTGCTCACAGAGAGTGAGGAGGAGACGGATGGAAATGTCTCCTGGGAAAATGCTGAAGCGCCAGAGAACCTCATGCTGACTCACGTAAGTGTCCTCAGGCATTGACTGAGCCTTCTGAAGGGAGGTGGTAGCTGCAGCCATGGAAACCAGCCGTGCACCAAGGAGGCAGATATTCAGACCCTCAGTCAACCTTGGCAAAGAGCGATCGAGCAACCATCAGGAGTAGTATTTTTAGTCCTTCTTAGCAGAGTCTTCCTCCCCGTCCCCCTTTTCTGCAGGAGCTAGAGTGGGTGCTCTCGGGGGCTTCTGGTTCCCTGCCTGTCCTTGAAAGTGCTAAGGGGGAATCGGGTGGCTCTTCTTCTCAGATGCCCCTTGGGCTTCATCTGGCAGCCCCATCTTAGTGGGTGACGATGAAGGCAGGCAAAGCAAGGCCAAGGATGGGGGGGGGGGGGGGCGCAGTGCTTAAGCTTCTCTCTGCCTTGGCATGAGAGGAGCCCAAATCTAAATTGTGCTTTTTCAGTGACAAAAAGTGTTCTTGTCAGAAATGTCAAAATTGAATGTGACAGTTTTGTGGCAAGAATGCTATTAAATGCTGGAAGATGACAACTCCCTTATAGCCTGAAATCTTAATTTATAGCTGCTCTGTAGGCTATGTGTGGATGGTTCTGGGCAGAATAGGGAGAGCTGGCCCCCTGCGTTTTCCTTTGCAGCCCAGGAACTTCCTCCCTCCCTCTCTCTTTTTTCTGGTTGAAAACTGGCATCTTCCTTTACTTTCTCTTGTGTCCTAGCAGGCACCAGAAGACATGAGAGATGTCAGGTTCATGGCAGCAGAGCAGCAGCAGCAGCAGCAGCAGCAGCAGCAGCAGGACCCTAGGAGGAGGGACAGGCTTGGACCCTCCAAGCAGCTCCTTTGGCCCCAGCTGGTTTATTATCCGAAGGGGAAGCTCCACGCTTGACTCAAGCAGCTGTCCGTGTCTTGGGCTGCTCTCTCGTCTATCCCAGGGCTTCCCAAATGTGGCATGTGGACTTCAACTTCCAGAATTCTCATCATTAGCTATCCTGGCTGTAAAATTCTGGGCCTTGAAATCTGCCCGCCTAGAAGATTGAGGAAGAGAGAGGCTGATCTGGAAGATCCTGGTTTCTCTGTTCTTTGCTGAGAGAAGGAGCTACAGGCCCCAATGAGCTGAGAAAGGGACCCCAGGCCTGATTGCAGGGGGGAAGGGGGCCCCAGAGCAGTGCTGGCCTGCCGGGTTTTTGGACAGGCAGCCGCCATTGGGTGCCACCTCTCGGGAGCTATAACTGGAAGGTTAAATCCTGCAGCAGAGCGGTGGCAAAACTGACCTCAGTTCCCATGGGATGCTGAAGCAAATGTCCCATTTGCTCTCTGCCACCCCCAAATTTGCGTTGCCTCCTTTGGTCTTAGGTGTTTTTTTTTTTTTTTTTTAATTGGGAGCTGCCCTTTCTAACAAAAGGGGAGCCCTTTAGGTGACGGGGTTTTGTCATTTTTCAGTATGAATTAGCCTTGTGATAGTGTCAACCCATTGAGACTGGCTTCGGTCTCACTGGAATTTGGCTGCTCCCCCTGGTCTCGTTCTTGTATTCATGCTTGAAAGACGTTTCCACTCCTGGTCCTGAGACGTTTCTCCTGCCTTCCTCTTCCAGCTCTTTCAAAGGTGCTGCTTGGTCCAGAGGATCCTGGATGCCTGGGAGACCAACGACAAAATCCAGTAAGTCTCTGAGGCCGCCTGGCTTCTTGCCAGACTCCCAGGGACCCCGTGGCTCTTCTCTGTTTCCTCAGGCCTTTCTGCACAGGTTTGGTGCAGGTCTTTCCCTACTCTTCCCCCCCCCCTCCCCTCCCAGCAGAGACCAGAGGCGAGCCAGTGTCCTCCTGGGTGAATGCTGCTTGGGCTTTGGTTTTCAGTTGCTGCTTCTTGCTTCGGCTTTTTCAGGGCAGAAGGAGGAATGAGGCGTGGCAACATGGGCCACCTGACCCGAATCGCCAACACCATTGTGCAAACTGTGGAGAAAGGCCCCGGGCAGAGCCAGATCAGGGAGTTCATCAGAGGTAGGAGATGCTCCTGGCCAGTCCTCTTCCTAGAGCAGCCGGTGCCAAACCTGCGAGGAGGGGCAGGAGGCCACGCATGCCTGATTAAAGAGTGGGATGACGCCTCCTCTCCAGTGAGGCCTTTAGGCAGGGAGGGTGGGGATGGCATGCTCCGTGGGGGAGGAATGCTGCCCTTGCCCGCCAGGTCCAATGTCTTTGCTGGACCTTCTTCAGAGGCATTTTATTTGGGGTCCAGACTTGGCTGGCCGACTGCATCTGGTGGACTCCCAGGCTGGGGCCGACAGGACGACTTTCTGTTTGTTTGTTTGTTTGTTTATTTATTTATTTATTTATTTATTTATTTATTTATTATTTAAATTTTTAAACCGCCCTTCTCCCGAAGGACTCAGGGCGGTGCACAGCCAACACTAAAAACACACATATACAAAAAATTTAAAAGCAATTTAAAAATCTCTCAGTCCCAGCATTAGGAAGGGAAACACACACACACACACACACACACACACACACACACACACACACACGTTCATCAAGGCACAACCAGGATTTGCTGCAGCAAGTAGGTGGAGCAGAAACATGGGATCAATTGATAAATCAGTCACCTGAGCTTTGGACTATTGCAATGTGCTCCACACGGGGCTACCTTTGAAGAGCATGCGGAAGCCACCACTGGTGCAGAGCGCAACAGGGAAGGCAGTTCTTGGGGGGGCCCAGAATGGCTGGTGTTACAGCACTGCTGCACGAGCTGCTTCTGGGCTCAATTCAAGGTGTTAGCTTGTTAGATTTAAAGCCCTCCAGGGGGGCATGGATCCAGATTACTTGAGGAACTATCTCACCTCAACGGGACTGGCCCGCCCCACTCATGCCAGCAGAGGAAGCATCCTGCGGGCCAGTCTGGGAATTTCAGCTGGAGGAGTCGCGGGGGGGGGGGGGGACCAGGAGAAGAGCCTTCTCTGCTGTAGCTCCCGAGATCCGCTCCCATCCTCCTGAGCTTCCGGAAGGGCCTGAAGAGCTGGCTCTGCCGGGTGGAGCCCAAAGTGGGGGAGCTTCCCACTTGTCTGGTTGATGAATGAAGAGAAAATCCCCCTCCTTCCCCCACCCTAGGCGTGCTGTTCCCTCCTTCCCCATCTGTTACTTGCAACCGCAGTTGGATTGTAATTCTATTTTTTTATTGTTTTAGAATTATTTGTCTTACATGGTTTTATTGGTTTTACTATTGTAAGATGCCCAGAGTTGCTTCAAAGCAAGATGGGTGGCAAATGAATTTAACAAATAAATAAGTAAGTGAGTGGAGGGGGGTCCTTTGTGGATGTCAGCCAGCAACTTGGAGAGGCAGAATCCTGTTCAGGTGGGTTGGTCTTGTGCGCTCAGATTTCCCTGCTTTGAGTCGGTGGTAGGGCTGGATGTAAGCTACTTGGGAGCTTTCAGTGCCTCTGAGCAGTCAGCAGATCCTGGCTAAATCAGAGAGCCCAGAGGCAAAATCCTAGAGTTTAAACCCAGGTGCCCAGACAGCTGCAGAGCGTTGGCATCTCTGCGCACTGGAGGGCCAGCCGGCTTCTCTCTGGTCTCCTCCCCCTTCACGCTTCCTTCCTAAGAGCAGATGCCACTGGGCTACTCCGCACCCGCGGAGCCACTCTGATTCTGGCCTGCCTGAGGCTCCGACTCCTTCTGAGTCTCTTGCGTGTGGCCCTCTGAGCCCTGCGGCCTCTGCTTCCTTGCAGGTCTTCCCGAAGATTGCAGAGGTCGCTGGGAGAGCTTCGTGGAGGAGACTCTGGTGGAAGCCAACCGAAGGAACACTGTGGATTTGGTGAGACGGTCTGGTCTTCTGTCATTTTGAACCGGGGGTGGTGGTGGAGCTGAGGAAATATAATGGAAGCTGCCCCAAGAGGTGGTGAGAGAAGGAAGAGGTGGCCCAAAGGGCCGCTGGAGTTCATCTGTGGTTTCTCCTCTGTGCAGGTGACAGCCCACCACCTGCACTCCTCCAGCGAAGACGAGGAGGCCAAGGCCGCCTTCCCCAACGAAGTCTCTCTCCAGCAGGTAGCTTTTTCTGGGAAGGCATGCTCCCTTGGCCAGCTCCCTTTGTTTAGTTGGCTAGCTTCTTAGGCCATTCCAGGGCCGCCCTAGTTAAATGTTAGTTAATGGCTTTGTGAAGAGCTAGCAGGGTCAGGATCAGGAGTTGCGCAGGAGATTGCCAGCGGCTTCATGGAAGGTTTAGTGAGTCAGTTCATGTGTGGAAGGTAAAAGATTGGGGGGGGGGGGCGAGAGAGAGATAGAGAGAGGTGGACTAGGGGGCTCATATTGGGCCCTTTGGGATCCACCAAAGCTCGGATATGACTCCTGCAGACCTGCAGAGGCTGCCCCTGCATCATAATTTTAATGGAGACAAAATGGCATCATAATTTCCCCTGCCTATTCAAGGTCACTTGCAGCCTTTTGAAGAAGAAGAAGAAGAAGGGGGGAAATTGTGCTGAGCTGGTGAGGTTCTCCCATTTGCTGGGGACGGGTTGCCTTGGGCTGAGCCTAGACAAGTGCAACCTTTGGAAGCAGGTGGGGCACCTTGCTTTAGGCTTGACCCATGGATGGATTTTTGGTGGTTGATTGGTGCCTCTTTGAGGAAGGGCACAGCTGCCTCAAAAAGGGGTGGTGATGGTGGCCTCCAGCTGCTTTAGACAGTAGTTGATTGATGTCTCTAAATTTCCCTTTATGGGGGAGATTTTAGAGAAGATGGGGCTCCCATCCTGGGTGAAGCAGATTATCTGGATCCCCCCTTCTGGTCAGGATTCTGTCCTGGGCACAGGAGGGAGACCACATCGGTCCCTCTGGAGGTGGCAGGGACTCGTCCCACAGAAATGACAGCTACTTCAGCAAGAATATCCCACTGCTCTAATTTTATTTGCTTTCTTATTTATTTATTATTTGTGTCCTGCCTTTATTATCCACCTCTGTGTGATGCAGCCCTCTGAGGCCCCCCACCCCTCTGCTGTGCCAGCCTTTAGGAGTGCTTGGGATGCCCATTTGTGCATAGTACATGGGGGTGGGGGTGGGGTTGGATTTCCACCAAAGGATCCTACTAGGTCTGGATAGAAGGGCCCAAATGTGTTCTGACCAGACCCATCGCCTATTTGTGTGATTTCACAGAGGGCTGCTCTGCACCGCAAATCGGTCACCGGTTTTCCTCCTTCTGTCTCAGGCATTCTCCGAGTACCAGGTTCAGCAGATGACAGCCATTTTCATGGATCAGTTTGGCTTTAATGATGAAGAATTTGCCGATCAGGATGACAACATCAAGTAAGTCTCCCCCCCCCCCCCCAACCAAGATCCTCCTCCTGAGCTCCCTTGATCCCATCAGGAGAGCTCCCTTCGGCCCCTTCTCTGCCTGCTCTTATCGGGGTCATCCGGCCCTCTCAGAAACCAGGATGTTCGTTCGCTCTTTTGAGGATAAGCATGCGTAATTAGTTCGATTTATATGCCACCCTTCTCCGGAGACTCAAGGCGGCTTACAATGCTTTAAGCAATAGCCTTCATACTTTTTTGTATACACCTGCTTAGTAGGGCTTTTTTGCCGCCACCCCCCCCCCTCAAGTGGTGTTCTATTTTATACGAAGTCAGCTTATTGCCCCCACAAACCGGGTCCTCATTTTACCTACCTCGAAAGGATGGAAGGCTGAGTCAACCTTGAGCCTGGTGAGAATTGAACTCGCAGTAATTGCAGGCAGCTGGCAGTTAAGTGCTACTTTAACAGCAGTTTTAGTCCGCTGCGCCACCAAGGTTTCCCAGTGTGTGTTAAAGCCTGTTATCAGGAAAACCTCCCTTCAGAGTAAGATCTGTGCATGATGGAACCGTCTACTTGGAAAATGGCGAGTTCCCCGTCTTTGGAGGATCTGCATAGAGGCTGGTTGGGTGTGACTTAATTGGTTTTCTTGCGCTTCGGAGGAAGTGGAAGTAGGAGATCTTCCACCTTCACAATCCGTGGGGCTTCCTTCCTCGTCACAGGTTTCTCACGGGCATTTCTGGAAGCAGCCCCTCATGGCCTTTTTTCCCATCTATTCCAGCGCCCCTTTTGACCGGATCACAGAGATAAACTTCAGCATTGATGTAGATGATGACAGTGTAAGTAGTCCAGCACGCCAGCAACTCGGGGATTGCAAATGCTGCATGAGAGGCATGAAAGCAGCACTGAACCATTTTAAGACCCCTTCAACTCCAGGGAAGGTGCTGTGAAGCAGCAGCCTGGAGGTCGTGCGGAAAGGCCTATGGCACACTTGCCTCATGGTGCTCCCTGTTTGCGTCCCTTCTGTTCCCGAGGGGTTGCGTGTGCTTCCTTTCCTCTGTGGATCCAGAAGTGAGAAAGCCCATCCCCCCACCCCGCCTTGTAGAGTGGTGGAAGCAGTGGCATATTATTAATCCTGCTCAGAATGGGGGGCTCCTTGTCTGAGCCCGCTTGCTCAGGATTGTTCATAAACAAACAAAGCAGGCCCAACCTCTGGAGGCGACTGGGCAGCGCGCAGCAAAAGATGCCAGGGTTAAACAGGGAAGAGTGCTCTCTTCTTCTGTTCAGGGCCTTAAAGGGGAGAGCTAGCCAAAGTTCTCAAAAACTGCCTAGAATACCTGCCAGGTTGCTCTTTGCACGCCTGGCCTCTTCAAATGATTCTCAAAGGTGAATACAGGTAGCCCTCAACTTTCGGTCAGCAACCACTCCAAGTTATTATGATAGTCCTGGACAAATGGTGTCAGGGTGAGTTCCAGCCCCTCCCAGCACCCTCGCTGTCAGGTGACGGTGCCCATTCACACGTGTGACCAAGTATCACATGATGATCACCATTTGCAAGCTTCCTTGCTGCTTCCACCTGCCTGCCTAGGACACGCAGCTTCCCCCCACTGACTTTGGTTGTGAGGAGCTGGCAATAGATTGCCTCACTTGTCAGCTCTGGGATTCAGTTTCCAATGGCAACTGGGACCGTTTTATAATCCCGCTGCTTAGTGATCAAAATCTATCACATTTCAACATCACCCTTGTCACCTAAGTGGCTCTGGATGATTTACAATAAAAAAAGGTACTATAATATAAAAGCCTTAGTAAGAACAAGTTAAAAACACAATTTAAAAAGTTAAAGAGTTATGATATTAAAACTTGAAAGAATTCAAACATTTAGAAGATAGAACATCCTCATAACACCAGCCAACACCAAGGTTGCTTGCTCCTTCCTCTCTGGGCCCCCCATGCAAGTCAGCGGAGTGGGGTCTTCAAACTTCTGAAGGGACAGAAGATGGGCAGGGCGGAGGGGAGGGTCACCTCTCAGGATGAAGTGTTCATGGGCAGGGGGAACAGCAGAGAAGGCTGTCTTCCTGGACCACCCTGCCAGTCAAAACATACCTTATGGGGAGGGACAGAACAATGTAATTGGGTTGAGATGCTTCCCTCAGGTTATCTGGTCCCATGCTGTGAAGGGTTTTAAAGGTGACGCCTTGGTTAATGAATTGGACCCGAAAGCAAACTGGCACCCAGTGCAGCTTGTGTAGCAGAGGTCTTTATATCCTTTGGGACACCAAAGACGGCTGGTGCCATGCCATTCTGCACCAGTTGCAGCTTCTGGATAACTCTTCAAGGGTCACCCCTTGTAGACCTCCTCCCACCAATCCATGTGGAAGATGACCCAGAGTATGAGCGGCTGAAGGAAGGGCTTCCCAATCCAGGAAAGGGCATAACTGTCACACAAGATGAAGTTGTGGAAAGGCCCTCCTAGCCACGACTGCCCTCTCCTCTTTGAGCAGGAGTCTTGAGTCCAAGAGGACCGCCTCTCCAATTGTGCGCTGGATGTGTAAATTACAGGTGGTCCCGTTTACAGTCCCAAAGACCCCGGCCGCTTCCTTGAGTCCAACAAGATCAGGCTGTTAGTGGGTAAAAATAGTCTGCAGGCGTCTCCCGTGGACCTGCTGGAGCCACTCTTAGTCTCCAGTCGAGAGCGGATCCGAGCGGTTTTGTCCAACAGGTGCACTGAAAATTCTTCGGTGCAGCCCTGAAGGTAAACTTTATAGAGTCCCCTTTATCGGAAAGAGAACAGGAGATGCTAAATGGGGCTGCCAGGCAGCACTGGACATAGCAAAAGCAGAGAAAGGTCCGACGTTTTGGCTGCTCATCCTGCCGTGAAACCGATGATCGATTGGCTTCGTCCCTCCTCTTTCTCCGGGGAGGCTTTAGGCGTCTCCTGGCCATTTTCAGCTCCCCTGGAAACCAGGGGGAGCAATGGGAGAAGAGAGGCAGCACGGGCGCAGTCCTCTCCAGGACCTCCAGCACCTCCTTGTCTCAAGCTGGGTCTGCTCCCAGTTGCCGGCAAAGGAAAGATCTCCTGGGCTGAGCTGGTGTTCGTCTCTGCTCTAGGCCAGTGCATCCCTCTTTGAAACCTGCTGCAGTGAACGCATCCAGCAATTTGATGACAGCGAGGAGGAGGAAGAGGAGGAGGAGGATATTTGGGAGGAGAACGACACAAACTACGCAGCCCAAGTCAAGTCAAGGTCACGGTAAAATGAAAGCTGGAGATTTCCCCTTACCAGCTGGAAGAAGAGGGTGCATTTAGGTCTAGGGGTGGGTTTGCTTGTTTAGCAAAGCTAGAGACTGGCCATCTCACTGCAGCAACTCTGGGTGGTGATACAATCTAAAACATAAGAGCCATGTAAAAAAGATTGCATTTTACTAAAAGGCAGTTATAACAAGGCTAGAATAATTAAAGGTTAAAAAAACGATGGGGAAGGGATCTTGAAGGCCCTAACAAGCCCCACGAGAGTCGGCAGAACCAGGTCTGGGAGAGCGGGGGGGAGGGGCTCACCACTGGAGGGGGGATATTCTACAGGGTGGGTGAGTGGGGGCAGAGAAGAGAAGCTCTGCAGCACCCATCCCCTGCCTGATTGAGTGAGACAAGCCAATGAGTGTTTTTTAAATGTAAATCAAATAAATACTATGAGATGGTTTGGTCATATAAAGGGAATGAATGAAAACTGCAATTTTTTGAAGAAAAATAAGCTGGTCAAGAGGAAAGAGAAGACCGAGAAGGTTCTGATTGGGAGAAGTTGAATGGGATCCTAAGAAAGAAGATGTGGGAAATGT
The DNA here is from genome assembly GCF_059756535.1 of Pantherophis guttatus. Taxonomy (NCBI): domain Eukaryota; kingdom Metazoa; phylum Chordata; class Lepidosauria; order Squamata; family Colubridae; genus Pantherophis; species Pantherophis guttatus. The sequence continues at coordinate 163,492 of NC_142069.1, read as the reverse complement.
AATGTTGTTTTAAACCGCTTAGAGTCACTTATCTTAGGCAGGGCAGGCAGGCTCCCATGCCCCAATATAGAGGAGTTCATGCCCATTTCTGCCCTCTGGGGCAAACCTTGAATGGATTTTAAGGGAACAACAGGCAAAGTTGAACTCTGCCAAAAAAAGCTTCCTTGGATGCCTCTGCTGCTCAGCTGCCCACCTTCCAACTGTGGAGCTCTGCAGATGCTGCCATCATCCTGCCTCTCTCTCTGCAGCTTCTGAACTGGGAGGAGGGAGACCATGCTTCTCTCCCCCCCCCCCCCAGTTGCTTTGGCAGATCTGTGGGTTGAAAACTCAAGAACTCCTAGCCATGCTTGTCAATAGAATAGAATGGAATAGAAGAGTTGAAAGGAATCTTAGAGGTCTTCTAGTCCAACCCCCTGCTCAGGCTGAGAACCCTATACCATTTCAGACAAATGACAGTCCATTCTCTTCTTAAAAACTTCCAGTGTTGGAACATTCACAACTTCTGCAGGCAAGACGTTCCACTGATTAATTGTTCTGTCAGGAAATTCCTCCTTAGTTCTAAGTTGCTTCTTTTCTTGATTAGTTTTCATCCGTAGCTTCTTGTCCTGCCCTCAGGTGCTTTGGAGAATAGTTTGACTCCCTCTTCTTTGTGGCAGCCCCTGAGATATGGGAAGGCTGCTATCATGTCACCTCTAGTCCAGGGGTGGTATTCAACCAGTTCAGATCGATTCGCCCGAACCGGTAGTGGAAATTGCGGATGGCCCGCTCCAAGTCGTGCTATTTAGGCAGGTTTTTCAGGCCAGGCACATGCGCGGAAGGTGCGCGTGGCAGCAAAGCGCATGCGTGGGAGGCCGGGTGCATGTGTCGATGGGGCGTGTGTGAGTGAAGTGAGCGGGTGGGTGCGCTTACATTTCCAAAGCGGTAGGGAAAGTAAGTGAATCCCATCCCTGCCCTAGTCCTTCTCTTCATGAAACTAGGCACACCCAATTCCAGAAAATTCCAGTTCTTTAGGTTTTAGCTTCCAGTCCTCTAATCACCTTTGTTGCTCCTCTTTGCACTCTTTCTAGAGTCGCCACATCTTTTTTACATTGTAGTGACCAAAAATGGATGCAGGATTCCAAATGTGGCCTTATTTTGGGGAGTTCCCCACCTACCCCTTCATCCAAATCATTGATGAAGATGTTGAAGAGTACTGGGCCTAAAACAGAGCCTTGGGGCACTCCACTGCATACTTCTCTCCATGTAGATGCAGTTCCATTGAGGACTTCACGCCTGTGCAGTTCCTTATTATCCTTTTGTTTCCGGGTCATTTTAGCTTTGGAGGACTTCATTCTGTAGAAGGTTCAGGCGAAGGTAGCCTAGAAAACGGGGAACATGATGGCTGCATGGACTCTGGGGAAGAGGAGGCTGAGAAGGGGACAGCTGCCCATTCTGAGGATCCCTGGAAGGCAGAAAACCAGGCCACGGATCCCTCTTCTGAAGGTAATGAGATTTGGGGGACCGTAGCCAGATCTCGGGGGCATTTGCTACACATTCAGAATGGCTACACCCTGCAGATCCTTACTGTGGCTGTACAGAATTCTTATTTCTCAGGGCTGCCAGGTTGAAGGCTTTTGAGAGTGGGACCCCAGAACTATCGACTGTCAATCAAAGCAAGATCCCCCACCTGCCTTCATTCAGTTCCTCTGAATTCGCCAAACATGGCCGCCTGCTTATTGTACCTGGATGGGAGACCGGTTGACACTGGTGCGTGGGGTTTGTGCGCACAGGGCCACCCCAGGCCCTTGATGGAGATGTCTGCCCCTTGCAGTCCCAAGATGGGAGCCATGGCCTCCAGAGGGTTTGTTTGCACTTGCCTGCCCGTTCACCATGGAAGCTGCTTTCCCCACTTTCTCAGTGATCCCTAGCAGTTAGTGCCCCTGGAGTGTTGTGGTTGTCCAACCTTCCTTTACAAACTTCAGAAAACTGGAAATCCATTTCTGCCAGCTTGAAGCCTGGATTTAGGCTTAATTGTGAGGCGCTTTCTAAGAAAGAGTGAAGACAAGAGCTATCAAAACAAGCATGTAATTTTCAAGTTCCTAGAATGCTTTTCCAAAAGGCAACTGGACTTTCACGTTATTTTCTTTGAAAATGTTTAGCTTCTCATCCAAGAAGAACTGAAGAAGCTTCTTGGATGAGAAGCGAAACATCTTCAAGGAGAGAAACCAAGAACATCCAGTTGCCTTTTGGAAAAGCATCTTTGTGACCAGCATGATCTGGATGATGGAGAATCTCCACGACATTTAGCCGTGCCCTTTGCAATGAACACCCTTAGAATGATGCAGAATTATGAACGGTTTTCAAGGCATTTGTTATGAATCTTAAGAAACTTGGTGTGTAAAACACATCCAGCTGACTTCTTACGCCCCCTGGCCTCACCATTGAACTCACAATCTTTGCCCGTCCCTTGTTCACAATCACCCAGATGTGGCTGCTGCGGTCCTCTGAGGTAAGCATTGAGGCCCTTGGCCAGAGTCTTGGGAGCCAGGCAGAGGGTCACATCCTGGCCAAAGAGCATCCTGAGGGATGGCATTCAGCCGGGAGCAGGGAGCACATGAACTAAGCAGCCAAAGAGGCTGCGCAGAACAACGAAGGGTGAAGAGTGAGGCAAGAGGTCTGGAAAGGACCCTGGCTGGCCTCCCATATTCCAGATTGGGGGAGAGGTCTTATCCCTGTCTGTGTTTGAGTGTTTGAAAGTAGCCAGAGAAATGCCCTAGATGTAGTTGAGTACTTGTGAACCTCGTCTTCCTCCTTCTCCTCCTCCCTCTCACTTGAGAGCTGCTGGGTCTGTGGGATGGGCAGAGCCCCAGCCCCTCATCCGAAGGCAGCCTTTGTTCTGCACTAGGCGGAGGGGTGGGGATCCTTTCTGGCAACTGAGCTCTCCTGGGCTGCCCGATGGAGTCGCTGCCCACTGCGGCCCCTGCATGGCAGCACCGTGGCCTTTGTGTCTTGTAGGGTCTGGGTGGAGGATGGCCGCTGAGCCCGTGAAGTCCAAGCCTCCGGCCTCTTGGGTGGCCACAGACATCGGGTCCAGCGTGTGGGATTCCGTAACGCCCGGCACGAAGGCTCCCGAAGAGCGAGGCTGGGCCAAGTTCCCGGACTTCCAACCCTTCTGCTGGTAAGCGGCCAGGAGGATACCCGGCCACACCCGCTTGGCAGGCCCAGAAGGCTCAGGTCGGGAAGGTCTGCCAGGCGCAGAGGGTTGTTCCCTGGAAGGAATTCAGGGGTGCTCCAAAACTGAGGAGGGGGTATGGTGTGGAGGCCCCTCCGTCCTTCTTTGTGCCAGTCTAGATGGGGCATCGTATTCTGAAACGTTGGGCGGCTCTGGGTGTTAGCTAAAACATGGCACCTTCAGGGCCAATCCTGGCAGGGGGATCTATTTCGTGGGAACAGTTCTGAAACTCTGGAAGCAGCTAGAAGGCAGATCCTGGCCTCCTTCGGATCCTCTTGGGGTAAACCTTTGGGTTGCTTTTCTTGTGAAAGTGTCCAAAAGATTACATTGGGGCAGCTGTTGATTCAAAGGAAGGGTGAGCCAATGTGTACCCCCGTCTCAATGCCTCCTCTTTTCCAGCCTTCGCCTCTCCTGGCTACCCCGTGGTTTTCTCTCCCCTCCCTCTGGGCATTTCCCTCAGTTCAGGGGGGATCAAGCGCAGTCTTGGGGGCTGCATTTCAGCAGCTGTTCAGTCTAGTGTTTTAGTCACACTAGATGCTGTTTTAGGACCTCTTTCCAGAGCACGACACCATAGTCTCTTGAGACTGAAGGATGCCAATGATAAGGCAAGGGAAGAAGCGTGAACCAGCATGTCTTGCCACCCGTGGGCGCTCCTTTCCTCTCTGGGTGGGGCAGGTGAGGGCAACTGGGGCAAAGAGAGGAGGGGGCTGAAGAAGTGGAAGCAGGCAAAGCCCCATTGCCCTCGCAGGGGGCTTCCCAATAAAGACCCCTAGCCGAGGGCCTAGGCAGCCGTCTCGAGTCTTCCCTTTGAATGACTGCCCTGTGAGCAGTGCAGGCAGAGATTTTGTCTCTCACTTGTGGCAAAAGAACTGCGGGAGGCGGTGGGGGAGGAGGCATTTTGTTCCCCAAGGCTGCCCAGAGTGCCTCACCCGGAGCTGCTGCAGGGTTGTGGCCCGGGGGTCGTGCGCAGGGCCAGAAACACTTGGCCCGAGCGAGAGACCGGCTTTTCCCTTCCAGCTCCGAAGCGGCTCCCAGGTGTAGCTCCCCTGTGGATAATGATTCCGAGGGAAGTGCCGGGCAGAGCCAGGACGAGAACTGTAAGTGGCCACTGTCCCCTACTTTCGTCACTCCAACAAGGGAGGGAAGGGAAATTCTGCAGGCCTTTTGGGGGGAGGGGCGGTAGTCAGGTTTACCTTGTGCCGGGAGTCTCTCTTTCTGAAGGGAAAGGCCATACCTCCCTGGGAGTTCTGCTGGAAAGACCCACCCACCTCCCTTCCCACCGCCAGCTTTGCCCGCTGGCCAGCCTGCCTGCCTCCCTTTCTCCCCTGGCCCTGTTGCCTGTTGCAGAAGGCAAGGAACCTACCTGAGCTATAATAGCCCTTTGCCTTCACCAGTTGGCAGCTCAGGAATTTGGGCTATATTTTGATGTAGATTTAACACTGGTGTAGATTTAATCAAGGTGTGGCAGAAATTTAGACCGCTGCCAGTATCTCCCAGGAAAGGTTATTGAGTGGAAAGAAAATGGCTTGAAAAGAAGGCCAAGGCATTAGAGGTGAGACTTAGCCCGGGGTTCCCTGTCATTGGGCACCGGGCTTGCCTCGGCCCCACCGAGACAGCTCCCTTACGGCTGCTGACACGGCTGGCCCTGCCATATCTCTCTGATGCTCAAGCACTCGTTTCTTAGGAGGATTTGAGTTTGTCAGCTGGCAAACGGGTCTCCCTCATTTTAAGGCGACGCACGAAAGAGCTGGCCCTGGGCACATGCGGCCTGGTGCGCTGACCTGCGGGAGAAAGGCTTGCATGATGAGGCATTGCGTGCTTCTCCTTGTACAGCAAAGGCTGCCTCCCCTTGCGCCTGGAACGTCTGCGTGGCACGGAAAGCACCCTTGGTTGCTTCAGACAGCAGCTCCTCTGGCGGCTCAGACAGCGAGGAAGAGGAAGAGGTGGCCAGTGTGGTCACAGAAACCATCAGCACAGGTTCAGGCCAGGAAACCGTCCTGCTGACTGTGGACACTAAGAACGAAAAGGCCCTCTTCATCAGGTGCGGAAGTGGTTAGCTGGGGGCGAATGCCCAAAGACCCCCCTCTGGATGCCTGGGCAGTGGCACAGAGAAGCCTGGGAGGGCGGGTGTAGGAAAGCCCTCCAAAGCAGGAGAAGGGAAGGGTGCCATCCGTGGGCCTCACCTGGCGCCAGAAGCTCATTTACAGGCAAAGCCTCGTTGTGGCTTTGCTTGTAAGTTGAACGAACGATGTCGCCCAGCAGCCTCAATGCTCTTAAAAGTCATTTGTGACCCTTGAAGCACTTGGGAACTTAATTTTTTCCCCTTGCGTTTTATAAATAAATTGTCTACAACTAGTAGAAAATGCTAATACTCTTATCAGGTCCAGAGTGGAGGTGGAACCCCAGGAGGATATGGAAAAGCCCCTACCCCCCACCCCAGTCTAATTTCCCTTTCATCCTTCCTCTCCACCCGAAGCGTTGCCATGGCAGCCTCAATCCCTTCCTGTTTCTCAGATGTGGGTGTGAGGGGGCATCCCTGAAGAAGAGTTGTAAGCAATCAGGCCAGAGTTTTTGGGGGTTGGGGGGAGGGTAGAGGCTAGTAAATGTCTTTGCTTCTCATGGCCCCTAAAAGTTGAATGGGCTTCCGTGTAGAACTAGTTCATGTTCTGAGTTTTCTGGCAAGAATAGACCTGGCCCTGCTCTGATGTCCTTGGTCAAGAGGGGTTGTAGGCAGCCTCTGGGCCAGCCCAGGCGGGGCTGGTAGCATCACCCAGCAAGGAGGGAGGGAAAACACCCCGTTGGGTCCCCCTCAGAAGATCCTCCCTCCCTCCCCGGCATCAAGTAAATGACAGCAAGCCATTATCCAGGGATATGTTGAAGGTTCCCCCCCACCCCCGAGACGTTGGCCAGATCTGTTTGTAAAGTCACTGGCCGCAAGGCAGGTGACCAGGACAAGAAGCTGCTTCTCTAGGGATGGTCCTGGAGTGCGCCCACCCTCCCCCATCTTGGCTCCCCCCAACTGAATTGAGCTGCGATGCGGGGGAGGAATGGAGGCCCCGAAGTCTGCCTTCCTGAGCTGAACCTCAAGGCACCGTCTGTGGAGCCAGTCACTTCAGCAAGTGAGGGATGCCCAGTCCCCATCTGGCACCTCCTCTAAAGATCAGCAAGGGACCAGGTAAAGCCGAAGCAGACAAGTGACTATCCCCCGCCCCGCTCCACCTGATGTCTCTTGTGAGAATTAGTTTCCCACCAGCTTTTTAGAAAGTTAGGAGGTCTCAAGGCATCCAAATTGCTTGGCCCTATGAATGGGCCATGACACCCACCTTATGCTGTCTCTTCCTCAGAACATATAGCAATGGGGGCAGGATCGGGGGTCTCTGGAGCAATGAAGGGTGGCTCCCCACTGGCTGTCCTTTCTCCCATCTTTGTACGTATTTATTTTTAGTAATCAAACCTGCACGCTGCCTGTCTCACTACAGTAGTGACTCTGGGCAAACGGCCTTGGCCCCTCCCTGGCAGATGCCTCTGTTGGGGAATGTAATAAATAAGGACTGTCAACATCCGGAGGTCAGACAAATAAAAACGCCATCAGGCGGCAGAGCTCAAGCGATCAGAGTGCTCCTCGCAGGGTCGTCCTCACTACCTCAGATCCCGCAGGAACTTTTACTGAAGCTCAGTGTATCTGGACGGAAGGAACTCGGACAGAGGATGAGCAAACTGCGAAAGAGCCCGGCATTCACAGCGGACGCTGGTCTTAACGGTGCTTGGTTCTGGGTCAAAGGCACGATGGCCACCAGAAAGCCACTGGGGCTGAAGAACTGCCCCATAGACTCCAAATCCAAGACCGCGCGGCCCCAGCATATGTTCAGAGGGGCCAGGTTTTGAACAAGAGAGCCCTTAGCTGAGCTGCACCTGAAAACCAAAGGAAAAAAAGGAAGCGACACCTTTAACCGATAAATGTAGGGCAAAGTGAGCGGAACCTTAGGCTGAGCTTGCTTTCATCTGTGAGCAAAACACTGGGACCAACGAAAGCAGAGACCCTCTGGGGGAAAGGCCCGAGAAGCCGCTGCCCTGTGGGTGGGAGGCTAACACAGGCTTTGCCTATGCCCATGGATGGATCCGTTTATTGCCCAAAGTCCTAAAGGCTGCTTGGTCTGGCCATAGTGCAGGATTCTCACCAGGCTTACTTCATTCCATCGACTGGTCTCAAAAGTGACCAAAGGAGACCAATCGACCTGCAGTGTTCTCTGGCTGGTCACAAGAGGCAAGAAATTCTTTCAGGTTTCTATTCCATATTCTTCATGGTTTCAAAGAGGAACGTGATATGATGCCCGATCCTGAATCAGAAGTGAGTGTGCGACACCAGATGGGGATCTGAGATCCATTCTAGGATGCTTCCAGGAAAAAGAGCTGGCCTCAGTGGTTAAATGCTCCTCCAATCCACCGTACTGGACATTCCTAATGTTTCCAAATCAGGACTCTCATAGTTGAAGATTCTTCCATTCTGTCAATTCTCAAACTATTCATGAAGATGATGGTGCTTAGGGCAGTTCATCTTGGATCCTAGGGAATCTATCTGCACCCCTACTAGAGGACCCCTACTAAGCCAACACTCATGGAACAAGTAAGGAAGAAGGACAATAGCCCTGCGAGGTAGACTTCTTGTGGACCTGGGTTGGTTGAGGAACGCAAAGGCATTCTTCAACCCACACATAGGCCCCACCTTGGGGCCATTCCAGATGTGGGAAGTGGCCTGGTCTCCATGCAGCTCTTGTCAGAATTCCAGACCAGACCCTCGGACCCCCTGATACTCACCCGGTCTCTGCCCCAAAAGCTTTGGCCTCTTGCTTAGTACTTTACAAATGTCTCTGACAGATGATCATCCAGCCTGTTTGAAGATATCCAGTGAAGAACTGTGTCCTCTCTTTGAGATTTTTATTTTTACATTTTTATCCCACTTCCATGCCCCCACCCAGCTACTACTCAAGACCACAAACATCCCAATATGTCTCCCTCCTCCTATTTTCCTCA